>NW_026623407.1:97299-107894 GCF_030028575.1 Malurus melanocephalus | reverse complement strand
CAATTAGGATAAAGACACAGTGCGATTTTTTTGTATTAAATAATAAGTATTACAAGAGGATGCAGGGGAAGAAACTCCTGCAACCATGAGTAATTCACCACGGAGTAATGGTGCAGCAACTTCTGCCTTCCCCTGCAGCTTCTCACCTCCCCTCTCCCCCGCATGTAGAACTCTTACTTGGACAAAATTTCACAGTCACAGAATCACAGRATGAGCTGAGCAGGAASRAACTCACAAGGATCATCAAGTCCAACTCCTGGCCCTGCACAGGACAGCTCCAAAAGTCACACCCTGTGCCCAAGAGYATTGTTCAAACRCTCCTCKAGCTCTGTCAGGAAAAAAGGTCAAAAGGGAGACTTTGAATAGGTAAGATATTTTATCTTCAGTTGGAGATTGAAGAGTAGGAACCAGCTGCCACTGCAGAATTAGGCCTGTCTCATCTATAAAATGAAGCTTTGCTTTGGGTTTCACCACCAAGGGCTGTCACTGTTTTTGAAATAAGGATCTTTTCGTTRTTTTTCAGGAAGCTCTGCAAAGAACACAGCAGGAAGACAAAGCTTTGGCTGCCGTGGTGTCAGCAAAYGGTGAGAAGGGAGCATTACAATATCAGCAGCGGGATTTGGAGGGTTTAATACTTTAAGCTGCGCAYGGAAATGTGGAGCTGCGATGAGAAACCGAAAACATAATTAATCTTATGAAAAATAAAAAATGAGGACAGCAATGCTGTAATCTGCGCATTCATTTCCGTATCAGCTAAGTTAATAAGTATTTACTTTGGGATATTCCTGTGTGTTCCTACACAATCTTTTTTACAAATGATTCTCCCATTCCAAAATATAGAAATATTTGGGTAAAAAAGGGATGGACAGCCAGGCCAAGATAGGAGTGGTGAACAGAGTTAAATCCAGCTGGAGGCCAGTCATTAGTGGGGCTCCTCAGGGCTTGGTATTAAATATTTTTATTAATTGCCTGGATGAGGGAATCAAGTGCAATCTGCAAGGTTGCAAACACCAGGTTGGGTGAGAGTGCTGATCTGCTGGAGGGTAGAAAGTTSTCACAGAAGGGGTTGCCAAGCATTGAATTGGGCTGACCAGGGCAGTGACAGGGMCACCATCCCTGGAGGTATTCAAAAGATGTCTAAGATGTGTTTCTWACCTAAGTGATCCTCTGATTTCCAATTTTATAAATCTGCTCTGTGCTTGGATGGAATGTTTTGATTTATTGTTGGGTGAAAACAAAGGTGCAGAATTACTCACTCTCAGGTCATTTTCTGTGTGGATATAGAAGAGCTGCTGGGTAAAAGCCTCAGCCTCTTAAATTTTGTAGTTACCAACATCAGATCCAATGCCTGGCAAAGGCAATGGAAAGATTCCCACTGTTCTCAATATTTACATTGAATGGCTCTTGTTTTTTGGTTTGGGCTGTGTGTGATCCCTCCTTCAGAGAACATAAATCTCATTCAAATCAGACTGGCAGTACTTAAACTGGAGAATCAAACTCCCCAGCCTTTCAAATCAGCTCTCACACAGACGATATCGCTTTGGGAATAAATTTTCTCTGCCAGCCTTTACTGCTTGTGAGTCATTCTGCCAGGCTGAGGAGACAGGAATTGCATTGCAGCAGGGAACACAAGTGAATATCCAGGCAGGTGGGAAAGAGGTACTTGAAAGATGCAAAAGTAAATAGTTCATTTTATAACCTTTTAAATATAATTAAACTATTGTATAGTTATATTAAAATATAGCTATTTTAATATRTTTTAACTAACCAAATAATAGAAAAATAGGATTAATTATGAAAGATAGAGAGGCAGTAACGACAAAAAATCAGCCAGGGATGACCAAGATTAATGCAGCCATAAGGGAAGGCTTCAGAACCAATAGTAGGTTGAAAATTGCATATATAATCAGAATATTTTTCCAATAATAGAGTACCAGCTTCAATTCTTSAGCACCAGGTTTCCCTAGAAGACATCTTAACCCACAGTGGGATGTTCATTTTCTTTTAAAAATAGCTATGCCCTGAAATTAGCTTCAGGGAAAATCCAAAATATCACATGATTCATCGTTTCTTCCACATCCTCACACCTCTCTTCCCACTCCCACCTCATTTTAAAAATGAAGGGCAGGTCTCCAAAACCAGGCATCCAAGTCTGTGTCAGGGCTGTCATTTCAGCCACTGAGAGAATATGGACATTYTGCACAAAATCAAGATATCCCCAGTATTTAACAACTGATCTTTAGAGAATCAGCATTTAACTAATTCTTGTCCTTAGGGCACAATTTAGCAAAGTCTTGGGCACCCGTCCTCATCAAACAGCAAGAATTGTGAATCAGTTCATGAACTGCAAACAATAAAATGTTTTCAGTGAAGAAAGCAGCTCAACATTGAGCAGTTGCCAGAGTGCAAGGGCACTCCACACTAACCTGGCAGCTGGCAGCCTCAGTTTGCAGAAGATGCTGGTGGGAAATGTTTGGTAAGTCATAATTTTCAGGCGTAACTACTCAGAGATAACCTTAGTGCCACAACCAGCATCCATGAGTGTTTCCCTCTCATGTTCTTCAGGTCACCCTGAAGCAGTTTTATTGCAGGGGAGCTTTAGAAGCAGAGAACCAGTTTGGGAGGCTGACTGGAACATCAGCAATATATTGCTTTCTTCAGGTTCTTTTGCAATAGAAGTGGAGTTCCAAAGGGGGGATACTGCTTCTCTAGTCCTTCAATTATAGAAAAAAAGACACTCAAATATAAATACTCCCACCCCCACCTTTTATTTCTCTCACAAATCCAGATTACCTCACTCCATCAGAAACTATTGCCTGTGAAAACACAAATCAAGMAGCATGAGGTTCCCTTTCCCATTTGGCCACTCTATTTTTGCTTCCCCCAACAACGCAACTGGGGCAAGAAACTTTTCTTCCCCAAAGCCAGTTGATTGAATACTTCATCACTTTAATTCTGTCASCATCTCAGCCCCCAATCCCTGTTTCTTCTCTGCACTCCACAGAAAGTAACCAACAGYGCACAGACAAAGCAGAAAATTATTTGGAAATAGGGAATTGCAGTGCAGGCTTTGATGCCATCAGTTTACCAAGGARCTCTGACTAGCAACAACCAGCAGCTACTCAATTTTCTCACTGCTTCTGCAGACAGCCTAAAAATAGATTGGGCCATGAAGTGTAATTTGAAAGTTTATGTCTTGTCTCTAAAGCCACAGATGCTGTATCTGGCCTCTGTAGATTCAACAGTGTCATCAATTATATATCACACAAAATAGAAGCGAGGCTGAGGAAAGTTAAAAGCAAACACCTTAAAAAAGATCTTCTATCTAGATGTCACGTAGTAAATTATAATTTTGCARTAGTTAGTTCTTGGCTTCAGTACCACCATAAAGATAACTTAGTCACATGAACAATGACCCCCAAAATATTCAGTTACTGTGGCCTTAAATTCTTCATTATTTTTAGCAGGTAGGAGCACTACTTTCCTATATATAAAACTGGTGCACACTTTGGAGGAAAGAATGGCTATTATAATTTTTCTAAGCCAGGCAAAAATGTGTATGAATGYCTTATTTAGATACATGCAAATTAAGGGGTTTTGTAAACCATCAGATTGGCAAACACAAAATTAGTTTTTCTTACATATTTAAGAAGCTGCTCCTTTAGAATTAAATTTCCTCAGACTCTCTGTTCCTGTTGACTAATTTCTCAGCAATTTTCCCATGGAATTGAAACCATTTACCACTGTGTCTGAAGCCATTAATGTGACCTCTGCTTTGTCTCAGCTGACCACAGACTCTCAGCAATAAATAGCCTTTGCTATTTAGAGACTACCTCTTGTTTCAAAAGCTCCAGAGGGYCCACATTTCAGCAGGAGTCAGCATTCAATGTGAAGTTCCCCTTTAGTTCAAAGTAGTCAATAAAACATTATCATTTGTCTGTTTGTTTATGAGACCTTGGTTCTATTTTCTCTCRCTGTGAAGGTTTCCAGAATGTGAGTGTTCAGCCTCTGTGCCAAGACAACTCTAATAAAAATCCTAATAATAAAAGAAACCTGATAAAAACCAAATGCTGTGCAGCTTTTTCTGGTGATTTCACTAGAACACCCCTCAAAGCTATTAAGTTTCTTTTCTGGCCACAGAAAAATGATATATCGCTAATCACAGAAACTTGGAACGRCCTGGATTGGAAGGGAYCTTCAAGATCATCTGGTTCCAAACCCCMCTGAGGCCTAAAAAGCTGTTAGCACAGAATATTTCAGTTGTGTGCTTTCTGCAGAGATGCAACTGAGGACCCTGACACAGTCTGAGCTGCTGTTCCCAGACTGGAAAAAAATCCCCCATTTTTAAAACTTCAAGCCAGCACAGCCCAAGATGTAAAACAAACAAAAAAACCCCTCAAGAATTGCTCTGTAGTGACAGCAAAGTAATCCATAGGATAAGAGCTCTCGTGATTATTCTTTTCTCAGTGTTGGTAAGGCCTCCCCTAGAGTTCACACCATTTCAGAAGGTAAATCCTCATGCCCTGAATCTGAGCTGTGCACCTGATTTAAACAGCTGCATAAGTAATACATATATTTAAATACATATMTATTTAAACAACTTGCCCTCAGTTGGACAGTTTTGGCTGAATCTGAATAAAAATCTCCCTTATGTAATCTACAGCCATGTTTGTTTGTTAACTCAGGGTAAAAACGCTCTCCAGCAATATGGGATGAAAGCCACATCCTTAAAATTCAAAATTAATTCCTTGAAAAGAGTAATTTATAGGTAGGAATCAAGAAGACAAAAACAAACAAGCAAACAAACAAAAAACCCACCCCCAAACACCCAGGAAAAAATAAAAACAAAATATACCCTGGTATGTCACAGACCACATGCGGATTTTTCACATGCCGAAATGTGAATTTATCTTATTTTTCTTAATACCCTGAAATGCTGTTTTCTAGGAGGGAAGAAGAGACCAAGCTTTAGTCTCGTTWATACTGTCAGATCTTATCTTAAATTCACTGTTCTGTTGAGATCAATATTTCTTTGCTAAGCACACCTCCAATAAAGCAGCTGAACTGATGCAGAACCTTTGAAGTAAGTCACCCCCTTCACCCTCTCCAAAAGCAAAGACAGGAGCAAGCACACTATTTACATTTATTGCCATATTTTCTGAATAACACTTTATCCCTCCAAAGATGCATCTTAGTCTCTTTTAATTAAAATTGATTGTTGCAATTTTCTCAATGTATTATTACCAGCACCCACTGCACCCTTCTGTCACAATTTCTATGAGCTCTTKGAAATCTATCTGACCCATGATATGTCCAAATATTCCTTCAGGTCAGGGTGTGCTTATAACAGATCCTAAACTCAGCAAACAATTTTGAGCATTGTAACTCAATTACATTTGAAGGATAAAACTGCAGTAGCACATCTGGTGGAGATAAAGGCACCCAGACCCTTCTTTCCCCATCTTTCCATAACTGTTTTCATCAAAAATTCAGTTTTCACACGGAAACAAACAGAAGAAACTCTGACCTTTCAGTCAAAGAAATCCAAAGCCTAGAGAAGAGCTGAGCCCCAGTCACAGGGTTGTTTGCTACTGAAATCCCAGGGGACACATTTCCAGGAAAAAAACAACTGTTTTCCTCTCTGGTTTGGGTCCCTGCTCTTTTACTTTTTGGATGYTTATGCCACATATTTGCACAAGAAGCTGCAATTGTCTTAATACCCATTCTCTGGCACAGTAATGTGCCTACACAGTGGCATRCATTAATACATTGTATTTCTGTTAATAGGATTTAAATGTGACCRTGCAAAAACCTGCTCTGCAACTAATATGAAACTCTTTAATTATGCAGCTCTCAGTGCCTGCTTTCATAGTGTTTATAGCCCYGTATCCTGAATATCTTTCTGGACTGGTGTAGGAGGAGGGCATAATTAAACTTTAACGACTATTTGTTTATTAATTTYACCAAACAGTCCCTCAGAACAGCTGCCATGTGTTGCCTTCCTGCTCTGATGTTGCCTGCTGCAAGGAGAAAAGCTGTAAAACACGTGGGATCAGGCTTCCAACTGGACTTTGGGGTAGGTGAGGACATCCTCCCCTCCTACTCCTCCTCCTCTCCCAAGCTCAAGCTCTTTTTTCACCAGCAAGCAGCAGAGACCTCCTTCCTACAATTTTCACCCAAATAGTTTCCACTTCACACAGTTAAATGGACATTTCTCCCTGACCACTGCCGCGGTCATCTGGAAAAAGTTTTGCTGTCCAAGCGCAGGTTTTACCGCATCACCCCAAAAAAGGCACGAGTTTATCCCTTCTGAACTTCCACACCTGAAGGGAAGCTCAGATCRACGCAGGAACACCTCTGAGCTCTTCAACAACAGGTCTCCACCCACAATTAAAGCTGCTGCAGTAATTACTGTCGCTCCTGGTGACAGTTAAAATATCAGAACAACAAGAAGTGGCAAGGCCAAGCTTGTCACCTTCTGCATCCCTCTGCAGGCCTGGGATTGTTCTCTGCATTTCTTCCACACAACCTGACAAGACTCGTTAAAAACGTCCAAAGCAATTATGTTTCAGTATTTTCCTCTGGGAGATAATTCCAGGTTGTAACAGATYTTGCTGTCTCAATGAGCTCCCTGATCCCCAATCTAAACTTTGCTTAATAATTTYCTCTCATTATTTCCCTCCTTCAGACCATTCCTCTTCATCCAGTGCCACAGCCTCAGGGTATAAAAGAGCATTATCAACTATTCTTTCCTAATTTAACTGCCACGTTTCCCACATTGTTTTTGCTCCTCTTGGTGACAGAGAATAACAAAGAATAAATTTAGCTTAATTTTAAATCCCCTGTGCCACCCTTTCTGAAGACACATYAACACGTTGAGCCAGGACAATTTTGTTGTGCACTCATTCTGTTAGTTTAAATGCCAATGAACACAGCAATTCACCTGGACTCTTCTAAAGAAATTACTTCAAATTACAGAAATATTTACTGCATGAATCTGAAACAGCACAAAGCTGATCTTTGTGGAGTGTGCTGAAAATTTCATCTTTTGGCAAAGAATATAGAAATCACACTGGAGARGAAGGCAAAAAGGCAGAGCTGCAGAGAAACAGCAGGTAACTCTCACTCTAACCTGATTTGTCTTGCACTCATTCTTTATTTTCATTCAGCATTCCYATAATACCTAGTACAAGAGCAAAAACAATTTCTGTATACTTTCTTCCCACTCAGAGCACAAACACAGGTAGGCAAAAAAAAAAAACTCCAAAACAAAAAAAAACCAAACCGCGACCATTGACAACAGTAGGAACACAAACAATTTCAAGTTCCGAAAGCAACCTAAGAGTTTAAAGTCTCCACAAAAAAAAAATCCCATCTCTTTTTTTTTTACCCTTGTTGGCTAAAAGTTGGCAAGAGGCACTTTGTGTCACTGAGAATATCACAAAACCCCTCTCAGGTGTCTGCTGTGCTGAAGTAGTACAGCTTATGCTATAATTTCTGTAATATTCTGCTGTGGGAGAAGTGTATTCCTGKTTTTTTCTCCACATGGAGTAATAAATGAGCCTTCACTGCACAAGAGCATATGACCACCTGCAAAACCACTGTCCCCTCCCTCAGAGCAAAGATGATTCTTGCCGTAAAAATAAGAAGCTTTTACCTTAATTTGGCAGTGCACGGTCTCTGCAGTTGCCTGGGACTGCCTTGGCCACAGCTGGCCTTACAAGGTCTTGACAGCGGTCAAATGCTAACTCCCTAACTCCATTTATGCATGAAATTATGCATGATACTTTTTAAAGTTCTTCTAACCACATGTAAAGATTTCTTTATGATGAAAGCAAGAACTAGGCAGGAAAGTGATCATCAAATCTGCCCTCCTTGGCTGTTCTACTGCAATTCTTTTAGTGCATCATGTTCCTAGTAATGAAATAATTGCATTGCATGTGTACAGACACATAACAAATGCCATTTAATTAGCCAGGAAAGCGCTGGAATTAAACGTGCCGGTTTTGCCAAATGAGCAATTCAGGGAAGATTAAACTTGACTGGAGTGAGGTGTCTCTCCCTGTTGAAGCTGCAGCACCTCAGAAAAGGTACTTGGCAAGCAAAGTCACACCCCATGAATGCAGAGTGATCTTAATCACAGCTAATGGGTAAATTAAAAATGTCAAAATTGGAGCAGCGGGCTAAGAGAATGCAATGGAAATAAGAGTAATAAGAAAGAACAGCAGGAACYGAAAAATATATTTCCTTATTAGAGCAGAGATTGTCCTGCTCTCTCAGTTTTTGTCCTTTAATCCTCCTGAATCAACCTGCATGTGGCTCGTTCAGCAGACAAAAATCGAGCTGGCTTTCAGCTGCCTCAGGCTGTGCAGGCAAGAAAGGGCACTGAGAAGCTGGGAGTACCCCCTAACCACACCATCGCTGAGCACTTGGCCTTTGTGAAACGCCATCAGCTTAAAGAAAATCTGAGCCAAGCAGTCAGGAYGCAGAAAGAGGTCAGGATATGCTGTTCTTCCCCTGTGGAAAAGAGGAAGGCCGTACCTGGATACTCACCTTCCTTTTCTTATTTTTTGTCAGAAATGAAAAGAAAAATAACACAAATAAGTGAGACATGCCCAGACCCTCAGAACTGTTTGCAAACTAATCCTAAATTCACCTGCACATCAGGACCAGCCTTGCCCCRGGCTAAGTTGCAGTGAAGATTTGCTGAGTAGGGATGGTTGCTGTAGGGAACTCGAGTTACTCAGCCTGGCCAGGAGCAACCCCTGTACAAAGCATTATYAACTTCCAAGTAAGAGCAGATCACTCAGGATCTTCTCCAGCTGAATTTGGAGGCTTTCCAAGGACAGGGATCCCACAATCCCGCTGCACAATCTCTTCCACTGTTTCATAGTGAAATCTCATTTGGTTCATCTAAAAAAGGAATTTCCACTGTTTCAGCTTGTGATGCTTCTGTTTTTGCATTGCACCCCTGAGAGATGTCTGCCTGCCTTCCCTCAGAAATTCTTTAGCTTTTCTTCATTTTTGATGCTACCCCCTGACCATCTTCTGCTTTCCCTTACATGTTACTCTGGTTCACCAATCTCTCGCACTGAAGGTACCATTACCTCAAAATCATTTTTGGCTCCAACAAGATGAAAACAGGAGTTAAAGCAAATAAATACATACATTTATAAATGTAAACCAGACAAAGCTTTAAAGAGACATAGGTGCCCAATTAAACCCTTCAAACTACTTGAAAGCAGCGAAAAAAAGAGATTTATGTTATCTCTTAGGCATGTAGATGTGAGATAATGCCAGATCAAAGGAGCTGTCCTACATTTGTGCAGGGTTCCCATGGGAAACAATGGGAATACCTCCACCTCTAGAGCCCAGATCCTGCTGTGGGATATATTCCCTTTCAGCAGTTTTTCCTCTTTGCTCCCCCTGCTTTTCACATCATTTCCACACTGTGCTGGCCATCGTGGCACGTGCCAGCCCTGCCTCCTACACCTTGGGGTGCTCTCACACAACCATCGAGCTGCCCTAAAGCAGATGGGGCTCGCCTCTGTCTCGAGCAACCCACTGAGCTGTTTGCAAGCTKCCAACCCATTCTGAGCTCAATGAACTTCCCCAAAGCAGATTTATWCACGTGCCTCCATCCCTCTCATCCAGTGTAACAGGACTTGCACCATGAGGCAGGGAGAGAATTAATTTTCATACACAATGGAACATGGAAGCATAAACTGGATGAGAATCTGTTCCAACCACGCAAGACTTAATACACAGAAGCTGTTGAAAGCAAAGAACTGAACCTTTAAATACCATCCAGTCTCCTTCAAATCAGAGGAAAAGTGCTTATCAACCAAGGGAGCAAGATTCATAAACACCTTTGTGTTGGTTTTGTAAAGTGGAGTGGGAAGTTGRGTAATTTCAATACAGCCTCCTTAGATAATATTAGAGCTATTCAAGCAGTGAAAACTATTTATACAATACTTAATAGGGGTTTCGAGGTTGCTTTTTTAAAGCCATTTCTCTTGCAGAATTTGCAATATCTGCACACTCAGCTCCTCACAGTTTTGCAATCCACAGTCAGCAATGAGGCTCCAGTTTGGAGCCCAACAAAGAGGAAGAAAAGCCCTCAGTGACCAGAGCGGAGCTGACACCAGCCCTGACAATGTTAAAACGACCCTCTCCTRAGGGAGATGCTTTAAACTGTGTCAGACAATCAGACCTTGCTGGATAATGCACATTTTGAAGGYGTTCAGTGATGGGGAAGGCCATGTGCTCGGTGTGGCTGAGCCGCAAACAAGCGTGAGAAATAAAGCATTCAGCTCCCCTGATCCTGTTTTCCACTTGTCACGGTGTGAGAGCAGGACACAAGCAGCTGCACAGCACCCCACACACACAGACACCGTGTTAAATGCTAAGACAATTGRAATTAATTGGTACTGGGCTCTTCTTTAAGCTCCCTGTGTAGCTCAGCAGTGGTGCTTTTCACAAGAGTATTGGAAGATTATGGCTCGTACCACCTTTCCTGTTATTTAAAAGCTGGTGTGGATGTTTTAAAGAAAAAGGAGGGAAAAGAGGGATGAGCAGAAGAAAAACCCCTGTCC
>NW_026623407.1:1592-97238 GCF_030028575.1 Malurus melanocephalus | reverse complement strand
ATTCCCACACGACAAAAACAGAAGGAAAGGCAGGAAAGCCTGAGAAGAAAGCAGCATTAAGACAATTAAATTGCTTCCAGCCCCCAGGTTGCATCATCCAAAATTAACCTGCATCATTTTATAYACTGACAGTTTACAAAATGAAATAATACCAGAAACTCATAAATAATACCAGAACACTCTGTGCAGGCAGCAGTAAGAAYCCACACAAACTAAATTATGGATGTGTCTGAAGCTCCACCCCAATTTCTAATCACTAACACATCCCCAGGTGTTCATTTTGCAGATATTCCATGGATCTGAAAGGCTTCATGATTTCCAGAAATTGGAAATCCTACTCTCTGAAAAGTCAGAATAGACATTGAAAGAGAAGTGCAGAAATTATGTCACAAAATAGACCTGCTGCCGACACTGAACTAAGCATAATCTGAGTAGTGTGACACATTTATAAYGACAAATTGGAGTCAGAGAAATTATCTTCTCTTAATGTGCCTTCCCAAATACAAAACATAAACTATTTAAAGCTTTCTGGCAAACCTAAGTTCAATTTTAATAAATATGGGTAAGTGCTCAGACTCAAGATGAAAGTGAATGAAACATGAGAATGCTAAATTCAGATTGTTTTGGATTTTGTATATTACCAAGTAATCTTYGGTAAATTTGGTAAAAATTCAGTAAATTCGGTAAAATTTTTTASAAGAGCTTAGAAATAAACTCTTGTTTAAAAATAAATAATATTTACCAAATGCAAAATATAACTGTGTATCCCATGAAATTTGAACTAAATATGCCATGTAATTCCTACAACTGAATACTTCCCAATATTGAGAGGGAACTACATGCCCATAAATCCTTCACATCACATTTTAAAATATCAGATCATTATTTTATAATAATGGCTACTAAGGTATGACACAGAAAAGGGCAGTGATTCATTTACATGGGCGCAGACTGAGTTCCAAAGAAATCTGCAGGATAATTTGTAATTTGAGGGGGTTTTAGCCATTTTTTCAGGCTGGATTTTCAGCACTCAGCAGYTCTGCTCTGGGTAACTGACTGAAACAATTGGATTATTGGACTTTTGTGGGGYTGTTCTTGGAGAACCAAAGGCAGTTCTGGAGAACTTTTGAAAATGCATGAAAAGACAAGCCTATCTAACAAGAACTTAATACTTTCAGGGGAAAAAAAAAAAGAAAATATTTTCACATATGAACTCAAAGTGCATTATCTAATTGCATTTGTGCATCATGCATCAGCTCTCAAGATAAGATAGGTGTGCAATGAATATTTAATCAGTTGAGTCATTCACCCTCTGAGGCTCATCATTTGACATATTTCATCAACATACTTAGTTGGAATTTTTGTTAGTATTTTTGTTCTATTCAGGATTGAATTCTGATAGGAAAATCCTGAGTTGTTGAAAATACAGATTATTTCTCCAAAKGTAAGAAAAGTTCTAAACAATCTAACACTTTCTAATATTCCTCCAGGATATGGAAAGGCAAGAATCTTTGAGTGCAGCCCAGGACATCTGGCCAGATCATGTCCAGCCTCTCACCCACCAGCACCCCTGAGTCCTTCTCTCACACAGATGACACAAGAATAGCTGTTGGTTTGTTTCTTAGCACCCATGCACAACACAAAACCCATCAATCTCAGAAAGAAGCATTTCTGGAGAATTTYCCAGAAACAAACCTGCTGGTAGTGGGGAGAGAAAGCCTGGAACAACAGCTCACAAGTCACGTGTGCCTCATGAGCTTGAACAATGTTCTCCCGATCCAAAGWTCAGGGTCGTTCTCTTACTCAACATATGGTTTCCCAAAAAAGACACTCTCTTCCCAACCCTGAGTGTGCAAACAGAAGGAGCTGCTGTCAGCAGAGTGCAGCATAGAAACCATTTAGGGAATGCCTTTACTGCAACCCTTCCTAAAGCACAGCGTTTCACTGCTGCACCGCCAGGCAGGCAAAAGATTCCTGKTAGGGATGGGGAAAAACAAATGGAGAAGAGAAAGGATGGAGCAAGCCAGCCATGAACTGTTTGAAATGTTGCTGAATATCAAGTTCTGGGTGAAAGATTAATCARGGGAAGGCTGGTTTTGGAAATATATTCAGTTTAAATGACACAATATTCATGGAAAACTATTCCTTTTTTCCCATGTTTGTAATATACCGATAGCCTATTTCAGAACAGCTTTCAGGTCAAAATTCCTCTCTTTGTTTTGAGATACACATCTGTGCTACATTAACCACGAGAAAAATCTACAGAAAGCAGGTCACTCACATTTTTTGAGTCAACACTCAGGTTTCAGACAGGGCCGTGCAGATCTATTTAGGAATTAATTCAGGCTGAAGTGGCAGTATCCGTGTTGTGCTCTTTCTCTTGAATATCCCACTGAAGAAGAGCAAGGTAGAAAAACTTTAGCAACTCAGTTAGAGGGATCCCACACAAGGCATGAAAAATAATGATTCTACAGCAAGAACTTCCCAAGGTTCTAGCTTCAGCTCAAGCACACRCTTTTCCATTGCTGATGTTTCTGAGTCCCTTGCCACACTCCCAAGTTTTCTTTGTGGACATAAGGTGGTTTCAAGCAGCCAACAGACGCTTCCAGAGTAGAGAAAATCTTCACTGTGCTTCACAGAGTCTCTAAATGCTCATAACTGTTACTCCTTCATGTTCAGACTAATTTTATGAAAGGCACAAGGAGATATTTGTGACTTYTGATTTCCATTTGTCACATCGTTCATTAAGGAAATTTTTAAAATAAAAACAAGTGACAAATTACTTTAGAAGACCAAGGAGCTAAGGGGTACAAAAGACTCAAAATAATATTTGGACGGAGGGAGGGGCACCACAAAACCATAAAACTGTTACCTGTTCRGGTGGGTAGTTTTAAATCTTCCTGCTTTTGACTGGTTTCAGAATCTACTTTCTAAAACTTTCTCATCCTTATTTCCTAAGAGGAAGAACAGCTAAATAATTGTCACCAGGGTTAACAACTAGTAAATAATTCCATTTTACGCAGTAAATTTTAATTACCTAGGCTATATCCCCACTCCTCTTTTTTTTTTTTTCTCCTTTTTTTCAAATAAATGCACTTCCTAAGCCATCTCTGCTGACTCCTGGCATACCGTTGCCAGAGTGAAAGTGGTGACCTGCTGTGAGTTCAGCTGCTCTCACACTCTCCATCTCTTCTCCACTGGCGGTCGCTGAGAGCTCTCAGCAGAGCAGCTCTGAAAGCCAAGTGTGGGGACTCACTGGCACTCACTTGCAAGGAGCTTTTCTCATCCAGAAAATGRTGCAGCTGCTCCTGACACTGGGATAATTCCTGACACCAGCAGGGGCAGCCACAGGGTGGAACATCAGCGCAGGATGAGGAGCAACAACACTGAGAGGAAATTCCCTGATTGCCGATCCTAGGGCGCTCCTGCACAGCCTGGACACGGCACCAACTAAACTTTACAAAATATTGGGGAAAGAAATGAGAGGCAGGCAGGAGTGAGATGTGCTAAACCTTAATCCACTGCAACACCTGCACAAGAAGAGAGAAAAGTCCCTTTTCCTTCTGCAAAGTGTAACCACACAAAGTGTGGTCACAGGTATTTGTATGTACAAAACAGGGAAAACAAAGCTGTGCTTCCCAAAGGACTGCCTTGCCACCAGGTTTTGTGATCTCTTACTTCATTGCTCTCAGCTTTTGAATTTGACAAAAACATAACTTTCAAAATTTATCTWTGTTAAAACAGAAAAAGGAAGTTGRTAAAAAAAGTAAAATTAGTGTGTACATATTCTACTGACCAGAGCAGCATCTTGCAGCCCTTGAATGGATGGAGCCTTAGCCCTTTGATCCTTTAGCTGTCAGATTTTTGATTCCAACTCTGTCAAACTCAATCATCAGAAAAGATGAAGAACAGAGAGCTTTCAAGCTGGGCTGAGAGTTTTTAAGCTCTTCAAATAGTCCCATTTCCTGCTGCAGACATCACCCCTTTGCAGACCAGCTCTGTGAGCTCAGGCTGGACAATTTACCGAGTTTAATATATCTGTTATTTTCTTTACTGTGTATCTGGCAAAGGCAGTGCAGCACYGTGACCTCAAGGGCTTCCTAACCTTTCTAATTTACAGAAACAGCTCCAGAGATCCTCCGAGTGGAGAAGGCTGAAATGAGGAAGAGCTACTTACAGGCGTCACCATGGGTTATTGCACACGGCTGAGACATCCAGGCAGGGTCACYGCCTTCGTCTGTTCTTTTATCACCGAGCCAGTCCCGAGGTGGCAAGCACCACAACTCACTTCAGAAGGAGGTACAGTCATGGAAGAAGAAAACAGGGTTGAAAATCAGAACTCAGTAAGCTTTTAGAAGCCACAGAAGCAAATATAACTCTGTCAAAATGCTGCTTAACACATTTCCTGCTTTACAGAGCAGGGCTTTACGTGTTGTCCTCGACAGTTTCCAAACACATTTAGCATCTTCACAGAGCTCAGCTTGGCCAAAGTGGTTTTGTGGGTGGGGAGAACAGGACAGAGAAACGTATCCTGGCTTGGCCAGTGTGTCAGGTGCAGCTGCTGACAGAGCTAAGAGCATGTCCAGGGCACTCTGTATTCCCGTCCAGCCCGGCTGCCAGACTAAAATTGATGTCAGTCAGAGCGGTGTGAAATAAATGAAGAGGTGAGCCCTGCAATAGTCTCCAGTTCATGGAAAGGGAGAGGCTTCCCAACCCTAAAATCTGAGCCCTTCCAAGTTCACTGCCTTAGTGTCAGTCTCAGCACCTCTGTGCCATGGTCAGGCTGCTGATGGGAGTCAACACTGAGAGCATTACTATTGCATTATGGCCAAGTGAAAATTTACAATTGTACAAAATATCTCCAGGGAAAATTGTGACAAAACCTGTTTTTTGTCTTTGAGTCCATAGCAGGGCTTCATTCATGGGCTGTGTTGTGACAATATAATAATTTAAAATTACAGTACAAAACGAGACTCATAATAATGTAAACAGACCTCCAGATGCAGTCAGGAAASATTTCTTTAAATGTTTATTTATCCATAGGAGCTCCACAGATCTAGACATCCTTTGATTTAAGACCCCCCAAACACCTCACTGCACTTCAGTCTGTCTGTTATAGCACTACCACCAGCTGCAAAAATCAATCCAGCACCACAATAAATATGTGGAAAGTCAGCACGCTCAGCCCTGGGCTCTGAAGGGCCRGCTGGAACCAGGAGACTTAAAGTTCATTTAGCAACATCCACACCACACTGCAACCACAATCCAGGCACCCTGCCACACYCCTGTGTGTGCTGTGAGCTGCAGACACACCTGTCACACAAAGAACACCAATCAAGATTATGGAAAGACCCAAAGGATCCAAATTCTTGCATCCAAACTCTTTCTTGAACAAATTCACACTAGGATTTCCACCTAATGCAAAGGATGAGATCTGTGTTACAAGAAATAATCCTTTTACCACAAAGTGTTGCTGCAGTTAACTTTCTCCTGGAGAGCTGAAGGGCAATAAATAATCCCTCAGTCCTGACAGTGGCGTGTGCTAACAAGGAAATAACAGCGGAACAGCGCCGAGAGGCTGAGTGATGTCGACGGTGATTCACTCAGACCAGAACTGCAATGAAATCATTTTCACTGCCGGCTGCCTCCCGTGACTGTTTGAGACCGCAATTTCCAAAGGTTACAGCTCGCAATTGGCACTGGATCCTCGCATCAGACTGGGTGCCCAGGCTGTGGGAGCTCCCTGGGGGAGCAGAGGGCRAAGGAATTGCAGACCAGACTGCAGAGGAGCCGCACAGATGGTGGATGGCTGTGGCCAAGCTGTCCTGACATGGTGCTCTTCACCACAGGACCGTGCATCGGTCATCAGGGATCTTCCCAACTCCCCCAGAACCTCTCTTGTTCCATCCAGAACCATGGATTGGTCATCAGGGATCTTTCCAACCCTCCTAGAGATTCTCCTGCTCCATCCAGATCTTCCCAACCAACCCAGACCCTCTCTTGTTCCATCCAGGACCATGCATTGGTCATCAGGGATCTTCCCAACTCATCCTGTTCCACCGTTACCCCATTGAGCACTTGAGCCAGAGCAGTGTCAAACCATCTGTAGGATCCTGTGAAGTTTTGGGGATAATACCCGCAGGCCAGGCTGGGTTTTGCTTGGTTTGTTGTGTTTTTTTGTTCTCTTAGAATCCCCTCTAACACCTCTGAAAACCAATGCAAGTGAAAGTTAAGTTTTGCACTCCTTTTCTAATGGTATTTTATACAGAAAGTTTGTGAACTGGAAAATTATACATTTGTGTTTGCTCAGCATCAGATAAAGAGGAGGTTAATTTTACTGTCCTCTCCAGCAGGCAATCTGATGAATACCCAACTTACCTACTTGTCTTCMTTCTTATATCTTTTGTGTTAAAATTTTATGAATCGAAGAACAGTGAGTTCCTATTTGCTTATCCCACTGACGCACRTGCTTAATCCTGAAGGCATTTCTCCTGCTTATACTAAATTATCTAGGGGCTTCTTTTGTGGGGTTCTTTTCGTGATCATACACCTCAACTTTAGCTTATATTACAATTATTACAGTGGGCATTTACTGCCTGTCTGTTAGCCTATATTTTCTGTTTCAGAAACACATTTTATTTAAGAAGTATTCTGTTGGTGCACTGGCAATTTAGAGAGTGTGACACTTGTTTCAAGGTAATTTCTCAATTACAGTTTTCAAAATACAGAAAAAAATACACACAACAAACAGTATTTGTAGTATCTCCAGTTCAAGCCTCTCTATAAAAATGAAGAATTTGAGGCAATCTGTGGTCCCTTCCAACCCGACCCATCCTGTGATTTTGTAATTTTCYCTAAATATGATTTCTTTCTGCTAATGAGAATATTCATCCTACCCCACACTGTGAAAGCTTTTCTCATCTCACCTTGCTCCCTGACAGGGAGAGAGGGATTTACCAATGAAAAGGTTATTAGATGACAGGCTGATTTATAAAGCTCCTGTAAACAAACCTCTGACAGAGAATCACAAATGAAATGTGATCATTTTACTGCACCAAGCAGCACCCATTAAAGCTTGCTTTCAAATAGTGARAATGTAACACATATAAACAAACCCTCAGAGCTCAGCAGGGAGRAGGCAACTTGAATGGGAGTGGGAAAATGTAATTGTTCATTATCCATGTGGTCTCCAAGCATATTTTGGCTCAGTGTTGAGACCCTGAGTGGGCACAACAGAAATGCTTAGCCCTTCTGCTGCAGTGAACCCCTCAAAGACCCTAACACCCCAAAGAGGTWTTCTAATTTTTGTTTCTCAACACCCAAATCTATTAYRTATTAAGGGGGTAGATTCAGAYRAGATGTAAGGGAGAAAWTTTTTTACAATGAGGGTGCAGAGCCACCAGAACAGGTTGGTCAGAGAGCAATCTTTGGGGACATTCAGGGTCAGGTTTGGGGTCTCTGAGCAGCCTGGCCTGGTTGAAGATTTCCCTGCTCWTTGCMAGGGGGTCCCTACCAACACAAATTATTCCATAACTCCATAAAATATAGTGTCCCCATGAACAATCTCACCCCTATGGAAATTTTGACACAGAGTACTTAAGTGGAAAGGACACACTATGAATTTTAAATTCGCAGAGCTTGCTGTGCCAAAACGACGGTACAGCATGAACACAGAGGCTGATGAAAAAACAGAGAAAGTAATCCAGTATCTGACAGGGAAAAAAATGCACAATCCAAGTCCTTAATAATTTCTGAGCTGTGTGAAAAGTCGGGACATCCAACAGGCCATTCCCTTTGCCTTTGGAAAAAATGAGCAACAAAATTTTATTCTAAACATTTAGTATATTGACTCGTTCCACTTGGCTGCTCTGAGCCTGGGTGATCTCCAGGGCCTCCTTCCTACCTCAGTCATCCCACAATTCTGTGATCCCACTGCAAGACCCCTGTATCCATCTACCTGAGGCAGATGCAGAATTTAGGCAGTTTGAGTCCTTTATGGCTGTGTTAGCACTTTCACAGAGGCAGGAGTTATTGGGAACAAAGGTGGGAGCYGAGCAGAGCYCAAGGGCACYGCAYCACCCTTCRCCATTACAAAATGGACACCTCAAASCTGCTCAGATTTCAGTTTAAATTGTTCTGAAAGAGCACTATTAAAACAAAAATAGACTCCTCAGTGGACAATTCTCTTCACTAGTCYRGCTCTCATGATCTCCTCARAAATTAATAGCCTTCATTTTAACCTTGACTGCACAAGASAATTGCTCTCTTTAAAGCCAAGCCACTGGAAGCACAAAMAACCCACAGCATCCRCTGCAGYSCTGCCAAATTTCTCGCAGCTTTGTTTTGCACTCTGAGCCACAGTGACCCATGTGAGCACGGCAGGCTGGGAAGGCACCTGGAACAACACATCCTCTGAGCCTTGGAAAGACCAGCAGCGCTCTGAGAGACAGCAATTTACCAGGAAAAATATCACTTCAATTCACACTGGCTGCATTACCCAGCCTACTGAAACACCTTCCATCCCAACCAACTACGGCATGTTAAACCTTGTAAAGTGTAAAAGTGAGACAAACCTTTAGAGGAAGCTTCAGACTCGGCTAAAACATCAAATAATGGCTGAGCATTTAACCCATGGACTGTCAGGTTTCCAGACACGTTATCCTAAAGCAACACCATGCAAAGGAAGCTTGTTTCTTCAGTGATTTATTTCTGTCAGGTGGGAAAGGGCAAACAGATGTAGGTGCATAGCTCCTGATGCCACAGGAACAAATTTATATGTAAGATTTACAGCCACTCCTTTAGGCAGAGCAATGAAGCCAGTGCACCTGGCTCCCTGTGCCAGGCATCCTTCTTAATTCCTTCAAAATAATCAAATTTTGTACWAAATGCGTAAAACGTCTTCACACACACACAAGCAATTACCAATCACCTCTCAAATCATCCAGAGCTCGCTAATCACTGCAGTTTCAGTCCTGCTTTTATTTTGGAAGGTCCATGATGAGAAAGGGGTCTGAAATAGCCCCAAAATAACAATTCCTCTGTTCATGTAACCAGCAGGGGGGTTTTCCCTTCCAGCAGTACTTTAGAAGTACTACTAAGTACTACTTAGTACTTAGAAGGCATGCCTTTCTAAGCATCGGTTCAGTGGGGAGCGACATTTTCACATCACCTCATTAGTCTGACTGCTTTCCCCTGGCTTGGAATGAGAATCTGTAAGTGCTGGAAACTATTAAATACTTGGGACAAAGTGATAATAGTGCTAACTGTTAGCAGAGAATTTCTGTAGGGTCTTTGCAGCCATACTGACTACCCAGCACAACTGACCTAATTGTTGTAATTATRTAATTGTTAAGTAAATGTTTCATTGCTACTGCATTTGTTAACATTTTTGTTCACAGAAGTATGGGATGGGTGTGTTTAACAATAAATAAAATGTTAAGAGGTACGAGGGAAAGTATCTTGGTGTTTCAAAAAGTTTCACCAGCGCTTTAAAGCAGGGTTCTTTGAATTATTTATCTGARTCCATCTTATCCATATACTTAAAATTCTGGGGGAAATTCACATACTCATAACACTGCTGGGAAACAGCTGCCTACCTGAGTGATGCTCACAAATTCTGAGGGCCTTTGGGAGACATTTCACCAGTCTGAGGTGCATCTCTCAGCCTGTGCCTCTCCCCAGCCATTTCCAGAACCTCATCCAAACCCTGAATCCATGTTCTCACATTGAATGTTCTCAAAGCCTCCAAAGAGATATTTAAAACACAAGCTTTACACAGACTAAATCAAGTTTTTAATCACATGAGCGTTTGCATGTTTTGTTCTGTCCCTTGTCCTTTCCTGCCAAGGACTTTGAAGAAAACAAAACCACAACTGTCCAAATGTCAAGGACCACAGCTTATTTGGGARGAGGAAAAACTGAAATTCCATGCAGGGCTGCTCATCACCATGGTTCTGYGCTCATTTCACTCAGAAACACAGATTCTGACAGAACCAGGTCTCCAGGTTTCTCTTTCTCAGGCCAACCTATGCCACACAAAAAATACAATGACAGAGCAGAAATTCATGCTTTTGTGAAAAGATGCTCAAATGTTCAGCAAGCTTTAAAACACCTCAGTTCCGTAAAGAAACTGCATCTCACCTACCTGCAGTGGCAGCAGAACCTCTGGAAAGTGGTGCAGAGAGCCCTCAGYACCACATGTGAGAGCAGAGAGGCTTCCAGAGAAGGGAAGGGAGATGCTGTCTCAGGTCCCTCAGCAGATCAGACTTTTTTCTTGTTCGAGATGCATTCATGCCCTGCAATAGAGGGTTTTCCAATTGACTCCATCACTATTTTAAAACAAATTTTAATAAAAAACCAACCAGACCATTTCAGTAAAACTGGCTCCTCCTAAAAGCAACCCCCCCCCCCCAATGCAGCAAGGCTCACAGTTGCTTTTCTGCCTGTCATATATGTGTTGATATGTACAGAGATTTCTGACTTCTGAAGAATTCAACCACTATAGATGCATAAAAAARAAAMCTGTTTTGAAGCTCCAGAACACAYAAGGCAATGGAAAACAGTGCTTCAAATGCAAATCTTAAGGGGGTCTGCTGAAAACATTTAGTTTCCAATTGAGTTTGTGTCTAGCACAAATTCAGACCAAAAGCCACAAGAGCACACGGTGGATGCAGCACTCTACATTAACTTTTTCATTTCCTCTCAATCCTGGCTTAAAAATTAGTTCCCTGCCTATTTTTCAGTATAGCCTAAGAAACTTCTGACCTTACAGAAGCCAAATTCCACATGCATGTCTCTGGTCTCACACAGCTTCCACACCTTCCTTTACACACACTGCTCTTCAGCTCCAGACATCTTTATTTAAATCTGTGTTGTGACTCACTCCCTGAGCTTAGAGTTCCACTGCACCCCTTTGCCAGAAAAGAAATTTTACCCCACCAGATGCTTGGAAATTACACTCGTGTCCTGTAAAACACCCAAGGAGCCCGAGCAGATCTTTCTGCAATGCTCCAGTTTGGAASATCTTCCRGATGCTTCCTAAGMTTTTTGTGACYTCCAACGACTTGCTGTGAGCCAGARATATTTTTGAATGAWTAAASCAATTATTTTTATTTTCCTAGAGCACAAGTGCTGCTGATGTGAGACAGACACATTGATGCTACTACCTTCCTCAGTTCCAACACACGACTATTAAAGATTCCTGGGAAATGGGATTTTCTTGACTAGGAAAATGTTATCTGTCTGTGAAAGCCTTGTCTGAGTRGATGATCCTCCAGGTTTGACAGCCTGCTGATTCAGTGCAACACAAAGTCTCAGTGGAGTCTGCAGCACAGCGCGGGACAGCTCCACAATCCAAACTACCTTTGCAAAGCAGAATGGAAGCAACAAATTGATGCAGCTGCGTAGAGATTTGTCTCCTAATCTGTCACAGTTTTAAAAATAAAAGRGGATTCTATTCTCTTTCACTGTCAACACTTCAGGTACATAATAACACTGCTGGTGGTGATATGCTGTATTTAATGGGCCTTTTTCCCTCTTCTTTGCTGCACTGAGCTCCCTTGTTATTACAGACTCCTGAGTGCTGATCCAGCCCTCCAGGCGACGCCACCAGACCAAAAAAACCCAGGCAGTAAAACCTTCACGAAGCCTCCTTCCTGAGAGACCATCCTTTGAATCAACTCCTGAATCAATATTTACACATTTCACACAGCAAAAAGCCCCAGTATCTAGGGGTGCAAAATCATTGCAGGTCCCACCGGAACTGTGGTGGCTTAGAACACACCAGGAGGGGAAAAAAAGAAGAAAAAAAAAATTAAAAAATCAACTCCCAAAGCTGCTGTTAYCAGAGGGTCCTGCCCACCTTCTGCTGCAGTGAGGGAATGTCTAATGTGCATTCATTTGGCTGGCATTTCATTCATCAGGGGAACATCTTGCAACAATCATATCTGTAAGGTATCTCCCAGCCTTTCCAAGACAAATAAAATTACTGTTCCAGTAACAGCTCTGAAAATCTTGATGCAAAGTGAGAACTTTGCAGGTCCTTGCTATTTAAGGTTTCACAAGCAGTAGATTAATTTTTCTTTTCTTTACAGAAGTCTTTCCTTTATGGAGAGTCCTAAGGAGTTGTCCCAGTGGCAGCTGGAAGCATTCTGGATTTCAGACTGATGGAAAAGATTAAGCCATTCCCCAGCATCCCTATTAAATGGCAGCCTGAACACACAGCTCTGATAACCACAGACTCTTTGTGCTCACCTACAAATTCCCATCCCATATTTCCATCTCGCTGCCTTTGTGCACAGAAGAAAACTTGCAGGCCATGTCAGAAACAAGTTTCGTCTTAGACAACCCAGTGGTACAATTTTCAGACAGGCTCAGGAAATCTGGAATATCAAACTACATAMATTGCACMSTGRCAGAGGAGAGAAACTCCAGACTTCYTGCTCAGTGAGCACATTTGCACCAGGGATACAATTCACACCAGCCTGCACTCTGAATGGACATGGGCTAAACGCACCAGTGGGTGTGTGGAACAAGCAAAGAGYTGGCCTGGAATAAACCTTGAGAAGCTGTAGCACAAAATGAATCAGAGATTTCTCAGGCTTAGGGAAAAGCTCTAGATAAAGGTAGCAATAAAGGCTGGAAGGAAGTGGAGGCAGATAAGGGGAGACACAGAAGGCAGAAATGTTTAATATCATGTATGTGTCTATCTTTGAAGAAAATGCTCAGCACAATTAGCTCAAGCAAGAGGAGAGAAATATGAACGAGAGCAGGGGCAGAGCAGGGTATTTAAATAAATCAGATTAATCAAATCAGTGGGGCCTGATGAAACACCCTGGAATGCTTAAGGAACCTGCTAGAACAACCATTAGCGATTGTCTTCAAGAACTCGCTGAGAATAGCGAGATCCCAGAGGCCTGAGGAAAGCCAAATAAAAGTGAACAGCATTTTAAAAGTGGAAAACAGGAATCTGGGGGTTTGTAGACAAGGTAGCATTACACTGACACCTGGAAAGATRCTGGGATAAATTATTAATGATCAGTTTTTAATCCTCTCAAGCATAATAAGCCGAAAAGAAATAACTTAGATTTGTCAAGAGTAGATCGTATCAGACCAACCTCATTAACTTCTCTTATGGGATAACCGGCTTTGTGGAGCATGGAAAAGCTGTAGGTATGATGAATTTTGGCTTCTGTGAGGCTTTTRAGACAGTGTGGCAGGGCATTCTCCTCTGTGGAGGTGCAAAATAAGCATTATTAGGTCAGTCCATAAATAGCAAGTGTCTTTCTGAGAGATACTAATCCTATTCCTGTTCTTAACCTTGTGCACATTCATTTTCTTGTGTTTTACCTGCATAATTCAGTGCAACACAAACTTCAGTCCTCTTCCCATCATCCTGTGCCTAAATCACCCTCAGTTCTTGAAGAAGCAACCAAAAATCATACAATTTTGAAGGAAAACAATCTAAAGTCACGTTTGCACCACTCAGGATGAGAATAGGAATTTTGCTCCAAAGGAATTGTTATCCTTTCCCGACTCTGGACTTGATCCTTTACTGACTTGGTGGTGATCTCCTAATCCAAGGAAACAAGATTTAAGAAAAACCACGTCTGTATCTTGGAGGCAAAAGGRTGCCCTGAGACTGTCACATGTGGAGTCCTTGCCAAAGGAAATGCAGGCCAAAAGCCTGCTTTCATTTTCCAATTAAATCATCCAATAAATTGCTCTTCTTCCTATAAATTTTCCCCTACTCACGTCCTTTGACAATTTCATCCCAAGTGTCAAACCTGAGTGGTTCAGACCTGCTAAATTACTGTGGCCTGCACAGTTTCTGATGTCAAAAGGATGCCAAATGAAAGCTGTGCCACATACTGGACTACGCTGCTGTGCCTCGAGGGAAGAGTTTGGCCCCACAGCCCTTTGTTTTAGTAACATCCTTGTCTTTAAAACCACTTCCACCACTGAAATTATCATCTTAGATATGCAATTTTAATCTTAGAAAAGCAGTGTCATGCTCTTTATCCAGTGTAATTCTCACTGTTTGGAAGATATGGGYATGTTCTTGCCTTTCATTGGGCAAGACAATGAAACATTTCTTCTCAGACAAACATTTCTTCATTAATTTTCTTCCCCTACTCCAAAAATCCGGTTATTTTTTAGAGATTTCTTTGCCAGCCAAGTTTCTAATGGTCAAGACCAATGCTATATTTTCTTCACAACCATTTGAACATCTCTCTCACGCTGCTGTGTCCTCCAGAACTGCTGCAACATGGCATTAGTGGTAATTGTCACCATTATGTCTGGGCAATCAACTGCTTACAATCCTCTGGCCAGAAACCAAYGCTGTTTCCATCAGGGCCACCAGTTAACAATGGGATTTTATTAGAGGATGGGTCCAAGGGTTGGCAGCTCATCCTGCTGCTGTTATGCAAGACCAACCTCCTCAATTAAAGCTCCAGCTAAATCCAGCAGATTTTGCCTCATGTCTGCCACTAAAATACCCTYTCTCTCATTTTGTGTTGTTATTCACGCATAGATTATAAAGTAAATTCTCCCTTGGAGACAGAAAAAAACCCACATATGAGCAGCTAAAGACAGAATTTGGCCCCTTATTTTCAATCTGCCCCAAACCAGATTGTTGATTGACACTTTGTGAATTTTATTAATTACACAGTAGTTCCTCGGTGTTCTTTTCTGAGCTGTGAACTGCGCTTTTTATTATTTTCCCTATTTTTGTGTTTCTCCCTGTTGCAGAGTGTCATTGTTATCCATGTTTTCTGCCACTGATCTGCTTCCTTTTCAGCATCATTTTTGATACATAGCCAACAGCAATGAACAGGCACTTTGGTTAATTTTTGAGTAGAAGTCTGCAGCTGGTGTAAATTAGTGTTACTCCATTATTAATCAGAAAAGCTTCACTGCAGAGRTATTTGACATTACCTGACTCTGTATAAATACTTGAATTTTCAGTGCCTGCAAAGCCCATCACTTSTGTTTAGCAGGATGCAATCCTTTTTTCCTACTGTGCTGTATTTTATAATAAAAGCGGAAACCATAAGCAACAAATCTAACACTGAGCCATATTTACCCTTAATTCAGACCAATATAAACAGACTAGAGCTACTTTTTCTCATTTTACTCACTCTCTGAGTGATACAGAAAGAGCTGAGACAGGAGTACTGCTCGAGTCTGCACCTCCTGCCATCCCAACCTCTCCTTCCCTGACACGAGACCAGATGACCTCTGGGGAAGTCACTTGAAATCTGTGACATAAAGTGAGAAAAAAGCAAAAAACAGCCCACAAGACTTTCCACTGCATACCGATGTGTCACCAGCCGTGTGCTCAAGGTTTTGTCCTTGTTCTTGTCCAGAAACAAAGTGATGGGGTTTTGTTGTTTGGTCTAAGAGGGGAGCTCAGTAACACGATTACGAGTGACCATTTGGTCGGGCATTTGTTAAGATAAACTCAATTAAAGCTGCAGGGAAGCCCTGGGAATGCAGCTTTAACACACCACATTTCCACATTTAGTAGAAAAACCTGCATTGAGCACCTCAAGGAAAAGCAAACCCCCACAAGACTGAGACATGTGGATGCTACAGAAATCAGGAGCATAGTAAAAGATACAAAATGGAGGCTCTGAAACTCTTTTTTTTACTTTGGAGCAGTACTTAACCTTGAGAGAAGCAAATCTTGAGAGAAGATTTCACTCTGACCTTTAGTCTGTCCACCTCTCACTGCCTTGACTCTACCTGTAAGTTGGGAAACAATGTGATGATGATTCTTTGCTTTAAAATAATCTATGAGCATAAATTACTGTAATCATTTCTCTCACATAAAAGTACTCCAGCTTGCAGTKTGCATGATGGAAATAATTTTCAGAGCTCCTTATTAGTCAGAACAAGAAACTCCTCTTGGCTGGTGTGGTACGCACAGGGCTGGGCTATGTCAGGAGAATCCCCTCCCTCAAAAACCTGGGAAGAGCCACTTCTTCAGGATTTTTATGAGCTGATAATTTGGCCTGGACAGCCTGCTCAGCAGAGCTCGAGGGAATCAGTGATTTCATAAGGACTCTCAGCGTGCATTTTATCAGCCAGCTCAGTGATCAGAGATTACAGCCAGGTCAGGAGAGGGCAGAGGGCTGCGCTGGCACTGCTGTCACCACCTGGCTGCTCCAGACGGCCAAGAAGAGATCCCTTCACCTGGCACACACTCAGCTGAGTGCCCAGAGGATGGCAAGGATGCAGAACTAACCCCAAAGCTTTTCYTTGCACAGAAGGTAAGCAACGGTTCTCCAGATCAAGCTGATCTTGGCTCAAAAATAAGCAGGAAATAAATCCACACCAAGGTTTAATTCCTGCCCACTGATGAGGTCCTGCAAGGTCTCCAGAGCGGAGCACCAAGGACAGAAGTGCTCACTAACAGATGCACACTCAGCTCTTGTGAAACTTTAAGCAGACCCAGCTCCTGTTTGCACAGACCTGTGCCCACAGCCCCTTTCAGCTGCGGTTTTCAACGTGCAGATCCCTGGCAACGTTTCTAAACAGCATCTGCTGTCCAAGAACCAAATTCCAGCCAACACACATCAATATTCCTACTCCTACACATCAGTGAGGGGAGAACTGCAGCTCTCAAAACATGCACAGATGCTGCTGGACACAAAGGGTTCTGTGCATCCCTTGGAGCAGCACAGACATCAGCACCCACGGAAAAGCAGCARAAATACCTGCACGGCTCAAAATAGGTTCAGTGGCACTCACCCACTATGGAAACGCTGCCTTTGAATKCACTGCCAAAGACAGGGAGAGTTTTTGAGGATAAAAACTCGAGTCACAGGCCACTCTGCTTCTTGAGGAGCCTCCCCAGGTACAAACCCGAATTAGCCTCACAATCTGCATTAACACAATCCTGCATCYCAGCTAAGAGTTCCTTGGCTTTCCATGGCTCCCCTATTCCAGCAGAGAGACTTAATTGCCCCTGATTTATTTTACAGAGCTCTCTTTTTTTTTCTATTTTTATTGCTTTTTCTCTTTTTTCTTTTTCCTTTTTTTTCTCTTTTAATCTTTTTTTCCCCTCTTTTTCTATTTTTTCTCTTTTTATTTTCTTTTTTTTTTTGCTTTTATTTTTTGTTTTTGTTTCCCCTCAAAGTTAAATCAGTTAAGAACCCAATAGCTAATTTTTAACATACAAGAAAGGTTTTCAAAAACAACCTGACTTTTTCTGTAAATAGGCAGGTTAGAGAAGGGATAAAGAGCTTAGTGGCACAGAACATCAAATTAAATGGAGCATTCAGGGCAGTTAGGTCTGCTTTGTACKACAGAGCATTATGCAGGTAAAGCAAAGCAACAGATGAAGAGCACAAAACTATTTGATCATAATAAACAAAAGAGCCCTAAAYAACATTGACACCGAAACTCTGAGAATCCTGATAAACTCTCCATTTTGTCTTGCAGAGTTAAGAGGTTTCAATTATGCATCATCAAGAGATAAATATCTCCTAAAGGAAGGTAAATTAAAAGCCACAGGGACAGTCAAGCACAGATGCAACACAAAACCAGGCTGAGACTCTTTTGACCACAGGAGATGCAGGCAAAGCCTTACTCTTTTTAAAGGACTTTTACAGGATGGCTGCCAACAGAATTCCCATGGAAGTGAAACAACTTGCAAATATTTATTAAGTTGCTCCCATCCTTATTACTTTAATGGAAATTCTGAGTCAGCTAAATAAGATATTCAGCATTGAAGCCACACATCTTAGAGAAAAATATGTAAGAAGAGGTTTCTCATAAAACATCTCACAGTTTCCCCTCAGTCTGTTGAGGTCAGGAAAGYGCTTACAAGAGAACAATTCTCATGAAGGAAGTTTCTGGAAGCCCACAAGTTCCTGCATTGATGGTTTACCCAAAGCCTGAGGTCGTGTCCAGAAGGAAGGTGGGGTTGSTTGCAGCAGGTTAWGGGCAGGGTGTGGGTATCAATTTAYTTGGRGGAATGTGGGAAGCCACACACCCATCCCCATGCTCTGCAAAGACCAGTCAGACCCTCACACAGACCTTTCCACCAAATGCCTTTCCCTGCTGAAACCAGATCCATGAGCGATCTTTTGCAAGTCCAATATTCCTCTTTACAAAACCAATTGTTCTGGTCCTTAATTTGTCCTTTTGTGACCCAACAGAGCTGGCAGCTCTGACACCACGCCTGGCATCAACTGGAGACAGAGCAGCTGTACCRAGCACCACATAAATAGCTCCTAACAAGAAAAACAAGGTTGATGATTCATCTCTGATTGCATTTTAATAGAGAAAATCCAGAGTTTTATCTTCAGCTTCTGGTGAAGTCAACACCTGTCCACGACCAGCACAACACAGCCATAACCCACAGAGCCTGTGCWCACAGCTGCTTTCATCTCTGATTTYGTGGGKTTTTAYATTCCTTGACCAAAAAARGAGCAYATTTTGAGCATCTRAAAGTAAATGTAGCAAGTGGAGATTTAGTTTGCTGTTTTTAGTAACATCCAAAGCATTGTATGCTCCCATACTAMCATATCCATGTGTAGGATCCTGTAAGTATAGGATTTGGAATTACTTCCATCTAATTCTTCTTGACCTGATTAGTCTCTCCTGCTCCCCATGGGTTTTGGATTGTGGCATTCCACAATACTCACAGTACATTTTCTATTTTAAAGGAAATATAAATGAGCGAGGTTTATATTTCTGATATTGCTTCCCTTTTTTTCTTTTTTTTTTTTCTTTGCATTATACCCATCATTTTGTATTAGATTATATGGGTATAATATAAATGCATCTAAAACACAAGAAATTCCTTACTGCATGTGTAAACTAGGCCTAAGCATATATAATAACTTAAACCTCAGTCTTTCTAGGAACTGAATAATGCAATCATCTCATAAAGCATTCTTATGCAATGGCTGTGTTCAGGAGTAATAATGATTGCAGTCAATAAAATGCATTGTCAAGGCAAAAATTACTAGGGAGTATTAATCATCTTGAAATGGTGGTTCCCTCTGAAATGAAATTCCCTCTTAAATATCAGTTATATTTTAGGAAAGTAATTTTTTTTGTCTTATTTTTATAGATATATAACTATTGCATGTTTCAATTAGGAAAAATAAATACTTTAAAAGTATGTTCCTTGGGGGAGAAAAAAAAAAAAAGAGAGAGAGAGAAATACCTTAATTGACTCATTCCTTAATTCAGCTCCATACCATAGTCATTCTTCTTTTGGAAGCAATTACAGTGTGAGTACCCAGGTTTATGGATTGCTTGGCATTCCCCAAAATGGTGAGCTGTTCACCATATGCATCTTATTTCAGAAACAGAATAGCTTTCACCATTCCCACTAAAGCACAGAAACAAAATAAAAWGTTGACGCACAAATGTTTTCCCTCAAAAATCTATTTTACATTAATTACTTGAGGCACARTTATGTATACAATTCCTAGCAAAGGATTTGTCACAAACCACCTGTAATCTTYTACTGTATTATCAAGGGGATATCTTAATAAAAAGAAGCTGTTGATGTGTGTATTTCAATGGCACTAAATGAGGCACAGATATATCGCTATCACTGCATATTAAACTCCTAACAGCCAGCTCCAGGTTCGGGGGATGCATTTGTTTTCTTACCAGGAGCTTAAAAATTAAGGATCGGGATTTTTTTATTTAATCAAAAAATAAGTAACCCTGTCCTAAACGATGAAGGAAAATAAGATCTCGGTGTATGAACCTTGCAGAATTTAAATTGCTGTTCTCAGTAACAATGCAGACCCAATGGGTGGAGAAATCTGAGCAATCCTTTCAACCAGCTGAAGAGCCACCCCATAATTTAACTACACCACACCCAACCTATGCTATCCTCTTCTATAAAAATATTTATTGCCCTGAGCATGCATAAAAGAGTTTTTAGAGAAATCCAGTATCATGCTATCAAATACTTTCTGAAATTCCATCAGAGAATTAACAACAGGTTCCTTGGGCTCACCTTGCTGAGAACAGGACACCTCATTTCCAGGCACAGCTATTTATTAAGAATAAGTTGCCTGAGTGAAATTTGTAAGGTAAAAACCTGACTTTAAAGCATCAGGCTGGCAATTGAAATCACATTTCTACATCAAACACATAACACCAGAATATCAAAGGCATTGCTTCCATAATCAACCGATGCAATTATGTATTTTTTTTTTCTAAATACATGCTTTGTACACAATGGTGACCATGCAGAGGATTAACATGTTATATTTAGACGTGTCATCAATCATTCTGTGATTCTATCTGGACATCTGTCTAATCTTCTCAATTGTAGAATGTCTCATTAAAATACTGCTRTAGGTCCAAGGTAAAGGTTAAATGGTGCAGATAGAGCAGATCTAGAAAAACCAGTTAAAGGTCAACAGTTGTCCAAAATATTTTTCTTGTCCTATCCAGTGGTCCAAACTGCTACTGGGACTACTCTCAGGCACATGGTAAGCCTCCAAAGTGAAAATAATAATTTTGTTATTTTGTGCCTAATGACAATGYCATGGTTGCGGCAATTGTGTTCTTTTGCCAGGAAACTTCTTTGGATGCCTTTTTTAAGGAGTATATGTGCAGCCATTTTTGATGCAGGTGGTGCCCAGAAGTAATGAGTAAAATACAGGAGTAAAATACAGGAGTAAAATACAGGACCAAATAGAAATGCAGTTTTGGAGAATGCAGGCAGAATTTTTGCTACATGGATAAATATTTTTGAATGCTTGTATGTCACCTCCCATCATTTTGTTTCCTTTTTATTGCAAGGAGGCATTAATTACTCTACACATATAGATATTTAAACAAAATGTTAACTTCATCTCTCTGATTTAAAGATATGTCTAAGTACAGAGATGCACACCCAGGTACCCTCACATGTACAAATCTCGCCTTCCACCTACAGACAGTGAAGTTCTTTACTTTTKATCATCAATGAAATAAATGGATTTGGGATTAGGGACAACTATAAAATCACTATTATAACTACAACATCATTTATATTACATCTATTTCCCCTGTTATGACTGGAAACAGCAGAATCCTTACAGCAAATCATCTGGAACTTGTGTCAAAATAATGATGTCCATGCCAGCACAGATGAGGGAATTACAGTAAAAAGGCAAGTGAAATGTCATGTCCTATATCCATTGTGTTTAAACAGAGGGGAATAGTGCAAAACTTGATGTGTCAGACTTCAGATTTCAAGGACAYCATCACTACTACTCCTCCAAACTCAACAATCAAGAATTTCCTTCCCATTCCTTTTTCTCAGTGGCTTCAGCAGCGTTACCAACACACACTGAGATACACATTGGCCCAATATTTTCAAGATTGTTGTTTSTGATATAACCACAAACTTTTATTACGCTATTTTCAGTTACATGGTTGTGATTTTTTTCTGTATATCCTCTGAATTATTAATAAAAAAAATACATTTTTATTCATCTTTTGTAGGYAAATTTGTTCAGAGCACTTAAGCTTTTTCTTTCCAGATAATATTTATTGACTGTGGAGYATGTCTGAAGAGCTATTATAAAAGGAATTACTTTTTTTAGATACTTTTCATTGCTAGTATGTCCAAAGGAAAAACTCTACTCAATCCGCTGCTCAACTCAATCCATTACAAACTGYGAATGTGCAAAAAATTCCATATTACTGGGAAAGTATTGAGTTAGAATGAGATTTTYCAGAACTCTCTGAGAGAAAAGGCTTCAGGAGCCACTGGACAATTAAATCCTTTTCTCTTAGGATCCTAAACATTGGAGTAAATCCTTTCAACACAAACATGAGAGGATATTTTTAATAAATATTACTATTCATCAAAATATTTTCATCAAAATGTGTTTTACCAGCTCTTTCTCTMACCTACAAAGATAAATACGGTTCTGGTTACAAGGTGTTCTTCACTATAAAGAGCAGCACATCTCAGCAAGACTTGAGCCACTTGTCATTTTGACTTTTGCTCGGGGTGAACAGCCTGAATTCCTACACCTACAGCAGTTGGTGCCACTCACATGTGCTCCTGGGTTCAACTCCAAAAGGTGCACCTCAAAAATAGTGCAAAAAGGGGATTCACGCAGATTTCTGCCTCAATTGCTGCCCAAGATCTTAGCCCCACTTCCAGTACAGGTTTAAAAACCCTCAGGATTTTGGTTTTGGCTCATGGTCAAACAGATTCTGCCAAACAAGTGCTCTGAAATAAAACCTGATTTTCATGGGATGCTCAACAACAAAATCAAAGCAACCATGACATAAACCCTTCCCAAATCCTCTTTTCTTTCAGTTTCTTTGAAAGCAACACCTGCCAAGGCRCACCAGACAAACTGGAAGTCAGCTGAGCTGTGGCTCTCTCCTAAATTTATTTYCAGGGGTTGGTGTGAATGCAGCACAAGCAGATAACCGTGATAAATCTATCCAGAGATAACGATGATAAATCGATCTGCTCATARAGATTAATTGGTTCTATTCGCTCCTTCTGCTATTGTTATTTAAGGAATCAACAGCCTAATTTTCRGTAATGTTTCGCAGAAAAGAATGTGATTTAGACCACTGAGAGAGCTCACCCATGTCTCTCAAGGAAAATGCCAAAGATAAAATTACAAATGCATGGGTAATTTATTTGTGCAGCCATGTGTATCAAAACAAAATACGTTTCTCTGCATATTCTGACCAACTAGCTGCAGAGTAATACTTTTAAGTCTAATTTTAATATCAAAATTGAATATGTTTTCATAACTGTAGTTGTCAGGATCATAGCTCAGTGTATTTTTCTATGCAAAAAACAGGCAGATCTGTGTGAAATGGTAAAGATAAAGGGTACATTTGCCTGGGGAATTAATTAATGGCCTACATGGAATATGCACATTTCATTCCTCTTTGCTAAAATAATGGCAAATATGGAAATTTCCGAAGTTTTAAAAATTAATAGTCCTTTAAGGAACAGATGCAGACACAGAGTTTAAATTAAGAGAGTTGAAATAATCAACAACATGTTCATAAACCAAAAGACCCTCTAGGCCCTCGGCAGCATGGGGCACGGGCAACAAAACACCCAGCCAGGATTCACCTGGACAGAGGAAAACGTTCTTTATGCCTGATAGACAGCAGGAATAATATCAGTCAGCACTGGCAAAAAAATGAGAAATTCACTGAAGTATCCACTGCATTTGTTGTTTCTTTCATCATCATTCACAGCAGCACATGTGCACCCAGTTTGAACTGGGATGGATAATAGTTCAGAAAAATAAGTTAGGAAAATGTACCTTTCCCCTTGTTAGCAAAATTCTCAGCAAAGGGGAATGCAGATATTCTGAGACTAATTTGGAAATGCAGATTTCCAATTATTCTAGGAATATCTGCATTCCCCTTTGCGTCTTTTAAATAAGTGAACAAACAAACAAAGCAAAAAAAAAAACTAAACAAAACAAACCTACAAAACCGAGCATAAAGTTCCCTTTTCTAGGTCTGGTGGAGAGGATCACACAACTGCAGTTGTGAAACATTGCAAAATGAGATTTGTGGTCCCACTAAAACAGGATAACTAACCAAAAGGGGCTAAACAAAATCCAATGCCTGCAAGTTAACTCTTTTCACCTCGATTGGAAATTATGTTCCTTTTGGCTTTCTGTGGAATTGATGATCTCACTGGCTGTCCCAGGCACAGTGAGCTGTCCCAATTTCTTTCAGCACACAACTTTGCTCTGATGTAGAATTGGAGTCAGGTGTGCCACCCCTGTCTAATCACAGAGAGTGAGGCAAGAAAGAAGTAATCTCGACTAAAACTTTTGCTGGTTTATTTTGTGTGACAGATAATGCATTTCTAAAGACTCCCATGAGAATTCACCCTGGTGGTGGAGGAGGCTTAGCGGGCTACCAGCACACTTCTCAGCTCATACTTTATCCCATTAATCACCAGCTCACATTAAAAAGGCCACCTGTCCTTGCCTGCTTGTTCCCTGTGATGAAAAACGTTCCTCCACGATGCAATTGCTCAATTAATCCATACGTTTGTTACAAGAYTTTGCACATTAGCACCCGCTCATGCTGCTCCCAGTAAATCCACAGCATTTCTTGTCAGGGTTTGTGCCTCTGTTTTCAGGTGGGAGGGAAATGARCTCAGTAAAATGATGAAAACATATTAGTTCACTGCTCAGCCCCTCATCACTTACAGACCAAAATAAGAAATATTTTTTTTAAACGACTAAAAATTCAGATGAGGGTCTTCCAGTCCTCCATCCCAGATGGTGAGATACCATAAATTTCACAGACAAACTTGTGCTGATGGAATTCCTGGCTCAGCTTTGCACACTGGAGCAACCCAGAAAAGCCTTATATATGTCACATAATACCATTATTATTATTACTACCTTAAAAAATTATTGTTATTACTACCTTATCCCTTATTTGGATTTCTTTTTCCGATAAAGGATCCGTACAAATGTTGGGTTTTTAATGTTTTGCCCCAAATCATTGACAAGATGATGTAAAAAAAGGATCTATATCCAATTCATCCTTTTCCAGTATGAATGGAACTGCTTTAAATCCCGTTTCAGAGGTAGGACTTCATCCCTAATTATGAAATCCTCAAATGTCAAATCCCATAACCAGACATCTATTTTTTGTCTCTGGGTTCCCTTGGGTGGAAGTAACTATTCTGATAGTTACTTCATCCTGATCTTCATTTCACACCCATCCCCAAATTTCTGTAGGTGGGGACAACATCTGGCAGATGTTTACTTCTAAAAGCTAAAGCAAACAGCTGGACTGGCAAAATAGGGATGGGAAAAAATTAAAAATTAGAACAGCTGTTAAGGCAATTCTGCTCCAGACTGCCCTGGCAKTAGTGGCCTCTGGTCACAGAGACCCTGACAGCACGACAGCAGCCCTTCAAAAGTGCTTCCAGCCACAGAAAAGGCACTTCTCTGGAAGAACAGCTGGGTAACAAACATATATCTGGATGTAAGTCGGCACAAGAGTATAAAAAGAGCATAAAAAAGGCACGAAGGAAATAACAGATGGAAATGTATTGTCCAGCGCCATTGAAAAGTGGAGGTGGGRGCAGGTTCATAATTTCAGCAGGCAGCTGCCAAGGCCAGAGGTGTTGCAGATGTTTATAGCAACCCAGGGCCTCATTCATTCTSCTGAAGATGAGCAGGGGGCTGCTTTTATTCAGATCAAAACACTCTTCCTGCAATAAATATGACAGGGCCAACAGTCACCTGGTGTAAATAAACTCAGCTTTCTAAAAAGCACTGAACAGCTGCTAAGGGCTTGGTCCTCCCAGCAAATGATTTCTTCTCATGGCACTACCCAGATTTGCTGCTTGAGAGTGACAAAGGATCAATTTTAATCAAAAATCTGAAGTTCTAAAATGAATTTAAATTAATATTATACAGTCATTTCTCATCTATTGCTCCTRTGACAACCCAAAAACACAAAGCTTCTGGAACACGAGCAGCAGYGTTCAGCAGTTTTCATTTTCACTCATATTTCTATTCATTTAAATAGTTTTGCCATTATTTCTGCAAAAGAACTTAGAGGATTTGAGGGAAAATGAATATTCCCAGTGCTCAAGGTCCAGCCTTGCTGCAATGCTACTGAAACCGGGGTTTGCAAAACCCTGTTGGAGCATCAGGTGAATCTTTCACAGACACACAAAAGTTGTGCATTCCCAGTCCTCTGCCACAGGGTCAAAACAGATTTTTGGGTAACAAAGCTCCCAATGAACCAGGGTTGCCTGAAGGAGAGTGTACTCTGCTTTTCCTGCTTTTTTCCAGAAAAAGCTGSAGGGATGARGGAAGGAAAAATTGGSCAAGTGATGTCTGCAMKKTTAGAAAGGAGTTGTTCATATCATCAGCAGGAGAATTTTTTCACACATCTTAACCCTTACCAGCCACTCCAAAACCCAACAACTGTGCCAGAAAATTATTCTTTCTTTTCTTAAYGGGTTCCTCAGGTTTATTTTTGATGAGACTTTACTTTAAAAGTAAAGATTGACTATTTCAAAATCAAAGAGGCTGGCCTGGTGAGGAACAATATCAAGAGTCATTTTCAGCCAGCTTTGGGTATAATTTTGCAGTGTCCTAGGAGGGGTGAGAGGGTTCACTTGTGGTGTGGGCTGAGAGTGAACCAGGGGCTCCTTCAGTGTCTGATTCAGTAAAAACCACGTTTTCACCAGGGAAAACCTCAGCCTGCCATTGGCAGTAAGAGGAGCAGAGCAGCTCCCCTTTGCTTGGACAGCCTCATCTCAAATCCTCTGCTTAAAACTTTGAAATTGCTAGTAATTCTTTCCTAACTCTGAATCACTGCCCAAACAGGCCAGAAATAGTAATTAATAATAAACAGCTTTAGCTATAACAATATCATTATTTTTTTTCTTAATTTAAGACAGAGTTCTTAAGCCCAGATGGATAAACTGATATGAGCTCTCAAAATATTTTCCAAAATGATAAAAACCCGCCTAGGAACATCACCAAATATTTGAAAAGCTCTGACAATCTCAGAGATTATAGCAAAGAAAAAAAAATATAAAAAAAGCTCTGACAATCTCAGAGATTATAGCAAAGAAAAAAAAATATAAAGACAGCTTAATAGGGAAAACAAAATTCACCAAAAAAGCAAAGCAAAATAAAGGCCAGAAAGTCATAAAAATTTGTTTCTCTCTGGGGCAAGAGAGCCAAATATTGAAGTAAATGGAAAAGATGTGATACATAAAAAGCCAGACACATATCTGAGTGCCCATGTTAGAGATCCTGTCTGGAGGACTAAAACTACAAAAAAAATCCAATTCTGGAATAAAATTTTTAATCCTTTTGCCGTTATTTGYCATCCACTGAAGAATGTACATATCACTTTCAAGAATCTTTCTTCTCTCAAGGCATTTTCTATTTTGTTTTCTTGATTTATAAAAGATTTTGCATGCAATTCCTCCAGGTTTTTTTATTTCATTGCTRTCCCACATTGAATAATCTTTTATCTTTTCTACTTGAACAGCCCCTGCACAATCAAGGGTAATACCATTCTTCCTAAACACGATTGCTTTCATTTTCATTTCCCGCTACTATTAAAATAACAGAAATAATAATTTTGCAGATTATAATTTTCCTTTCTTTACTACTAGCCCCTTAAGGCCTACTCCAACAAATGGCTTTATTAAAATATAACGAGCTTCTCTATTTGTTTTCTTCCTTTGAAGCAAGAAGAGTGTCTGGGGATAACACRGTACTATGCTAATGTTTGGATTTGTATTTTGGAATACCCATAAACCAGGGTGGACCAAAAGTGATTTTTTTATGATCTTTTAAAAGCCTCAAAATTATTTGAGGAAGAAAAAAAGCCCCAGAAATTCCCACAAGATTTTTTTGTATAGAAAACCTTAAATATTTTTTTAACTAAAGTGTATAATACTGTAAGCAAAAAAATAAAATACATACTGAAATTTTAAGAGTACATGAAGATGAAAATTTTGAGGAGTGGAGGATGCAGCCATTCCCCACACACACAAGTATTCAGAGCCATCATTTCTTGGCCAGGTGTTTACCYCAGAGTCAGCTTCATCTGCACTGAAGGTCACTTTTATCCTTCACTCTGACCCTGCCCAAAAATCACCACTCAGGCAAGGCTGGTGTGAAATATTGATGACAGAAATGGGAAAAGTTCTGAGTGGTTCCCACTAAGAAAACCAACACAAAAACACTGATCAGTTGTGTGAAAGCCAGTGATAATAAAACAATCACATTATTTTACACTGAGACATTTCAGGAAGATATTTGTGCTCCTGGCAAAGTACAGACTGCTAAATGCTGAATTCTAYTTTTCCCACACTCCATGTAATGCCATCATATTCCTTCTTCCATATCCATACAGCTGCCATAAAATATTCATCCAGACAAGGTCAAAGAAACTGAGGAAACTCAAACCATGGGACTCCCAGTTGGCAGTTTCACAGTATTATGTTCTGAAAACAATGTTGAAGATAAAAATTATTTTAAGCCAAAGAAATATCACAGAATCATAGAATGGAGCAGGTTGGAAGGGATCTTTAAGATCACCCAGTGCCGATTCCTCTGCCATGGGCAGGAACACCTTCCTCTAGACCAGGCTTCTCAGGCTCCGTCCAACCTGGCCTTAAACACTTCCAAGCATGGGGAATCCACAGCTTCTTTGGGAAACATGGTCCAGCACTTCAAAATCCTCACAGTAAAGAATTTATTCCTAATATCAAATCTAAACTCAAAGTCTTTCACTTTGGAGCCGTTTCCCTTTTTCCTTTCACTCTAGGCCSTTGTACAAAGTCCCTCTCCACCTTTACTTCAGGTACTGAAAGGGCACAAGGTCACCCCAAAGCCTCTTCCAGGCTGAGCAAACCCAACTCTCTCAGCCTTTCCTCATTTGTGAGGTGCTCCAGCTCTCTAATCAACTTGGTGTCCCTCCTCTGGRCTCACTCCAGTATTTCCACRTCCTTCCTATGTTGGGAACCCAGATGTGTATTCAGTGCTGCGGGTGGGGTGTCACCACAGTGGGGCAGAATCCCYGCCCTGGCCCCTCTGCTCCTGMTGAAGCCCAGGAAGCCTAAATTAACAACAAACTTTAAGCGTGCATATAAGGATAGAAGTAACATTATCTTGTGCTGAACCCAAATATAAGCAGACTAAAAAAGCATAACCAGCAGCAATAATACGAATTTTCCAAGTGTTGGTCCAGCAAAACACATAAAGTTGATCAAGAAAATTGATCAACAAAGAGACAAAAGGAAGCAGCTGCATGCAGAACTCAAAGTGATACAGTGACAATATAAATTTAGGAGACAAGCAGTTTAAAATTAAAAATTTGTCAGTCTTTTAAATAATCTCTAATTCCCTAAAAATATATTGACACACATAAACCTATATATTCACCTAAAACACCTAAAAGAGCCACAGATTTCAGAAACGTTCTTCTCTTTCCAGCTCCAGCTGCCCTGTTTATTTTTAACACCACGCTGTGTGTTTCACATGACAGGCTTTGCAATGCAGTGAGGTTTTGTGAAATCAGATTACCAGCACTGYAGGGGAAGAGCAGCCATTGAGAAGAGCCCGTGGTAAAAACCTCTGCCTGGAGCTGCTCTCCCGAGGACGGCGCTAATCTCAAACGCGCAAATAAAAAGCAGCGGGAAACGACAGAGCAACCTCCTCCACGTCGGGAGAATAAAAATAAAACAGGAAATAAATGGTGCAATTCTTTATTCTTCACACTCCAGTTAATTGAGAGATGGCTATAAAATAGCCACTTAGTAACAAAATCTGTATGGACATTTCAGTTCCTTATGCTGTCCATGGATAGATGTTTTCTGCTGATGGATCAAGCACTYTCTGAAACCTGAGACTCAACAAAGATTGGGCAAAACAGCTGCATTCAAAACCCTTTCTCATSGCTTAAAGAGCAACAGAAATGGGTTGAAATGTATTAAAAGACCTGACAAAATCCTGAACATGTCACATCTAATGTGTCAGACTCGAGCCCTCTCCTGGAAGTTTTCCCACACCCAACTGGAAGGGTCCATCCAGAGCTCAGCAAACCCCAGCGTGGCAAACAATGACCTGTTCCCATAATTTCTGTGTCCAGAGGAAATATTGGCATTGGCTGTACAGGCAGCAGACTTGAATTCTGTTTAGGAACCATTTATGGGATGATCTGAAATGACCTGCCGACTCCAAGTCTAGATCTGGGGAGAGACAAAATGCTGTAATGCCGCTGCCTTCCTGTGAACAATCTTGCCCCAGCAGAGGGAGAAATGAGGATGGGAATGACTCTGGTGCTCCCAGGAGTGATCAGTGGAGATCAGAGTTGCAGGACAGAACATTTGGTGCTGCACTGCCTGCTTTTCTCTCACTCCCCTGCTGTAGACAAACCAAAGACTCTCAGCTGCAGGCTTGGAAAAATGAAAATATTTGTTAACAAGCAAAGAGGCCAGCAGCAGAACAGCTCTGTCGGTGCCTCTGAGAGCTCTGCTGCCCCACACAGCCCCCACAGCTTGGGCTGAGATGGACAAAAATAACCAAAAACCACATAAATCCAGCAGCATGGGAAGACATATGCCACAACATGGTTTGACAGATAAATAATTTTCTCCTGAAGATTTTCTGTTGAAAACCCTGCCAGGAAAATAAACCAAACTCAGATGTTGAAGCATCACCTTCCTTTTGAAGGGCTAATACTCCTCTCTGTTTACTGTGGGGAATTCTTGAGCACAAATCTGATTTCCTTGTACTGATGGGTTACCAACTGTGTTCTGTGGGAGTTTTAAAAGACTCTCCATTATTTAATATGTAGATAATCAATAATAAATAATCATCTTTGGGTACAGACATGCGCTACATGTCATTGGAAATGATCAAAAGGGGAACTCTCCCTAAAATAAATGTTCCTTTCTATTTTCTAGACTAGAGTTGCAAACCAGGATTTTTTTAATTTCAGAAAATATGAAGATTTCAACAGATGTGACAGAGGCTACCATTGGATTGAGTACCCATAATTCCTTCCAACACAAAACAAATGCCAATTATTCCTTTCCAATGCAATTTCTTCAGGGAATGTTTCTTTAATGCCACTGGTTTCCCCAGCTGTCTGTGAATTGCTGAGGTGATCTGTCAAGCATTTAGCATCCAGCTTACCCCCACCTGCTGTCTGCAGGGGCAGCTTTGCTGGAATGCAGGAAAAGGGAACTCTGACACCAATCTCAGTTTTCCCGCTTTAGTACAAATGTAAAAATTACTGGGGCAACCTAGAAACAACCCAGTGAGGAGATCTAAACAAATCAGGGGGTTTTAATGAATATTTGCCTTGCAGACATGATCATCCTTAAAGGAAGTAGCACCACAAGCAATTACCACATCCCCATGGATCGAAGATGAGCTAAGGAAAGTTGTGTAAATCACTTTTTTCCTCTCCTGCCTTCAATAGCTACTCTGAAGAAGGTACAAAGCAGGGAAATACCCGGTCCCATTGCCACAAGGAGCACTTGGAGAGCTGCCCAAGGATCCGTGAATGGGCAGAGGTCTATGCCAGGGCACATGGAGGCAGCTAGAGCTCTCTGTGCCCATGCTGTGTGTCACATGACACGTTCAGCTCAGCTCACACATTGAATGCTAAAAAGCTGGGACTGAGCCTTCCTCAAGTGTTCCTCACCCCTGCTCTGCCTCCAGAAACCCAGACCTGAAAGAGCCACATTAATCTCTTCCAGCACACTGCGCTCTCTAACACCAATTTAAGGGAAAGTTTTACCCTAGTGCATATACAGTGGGAAACGGTGTGAACCAAATTTAACCCAAACCTCACCTTCAAATTCGAGAAGTAACAGCACAAAGGTTCTCATGTATAATAGATTAAATATCTTCATGTCTCCATTGCACAAAAAACTTAGAACTATYGGCTAGTTAAAAGAAAAGCCTGGAGCAAAACACCAGTGAATAGACCTCCCTCTGATTTCTGAAGYACTTGTAATGTTTTACTCAACCCAATCCATACAGTTTTCCTTCCATTTTGCATTCAACAGTCTGGATCAAGTTGAAGCACATCTGACAGAGCCAATTTCTACTCTAAGATTTCTGCTTGTTATGTTCTGGTGGTATTGACCTTCAATTGTCGTTTGCACAAAGCCCCAGACCTTCCCGCTTGCCAAGATCGAATTTATCTCTAAAATTTAATATGCAGAATGGAGCTGACTGGAACTCAGCCGAACAAGTACATAAGTCTGGCACAAAGTCACCTAAGCTGTTGKAACATTTAAAATCCTGAAGTGGTTAAGTGTGCAAATCAGTGATCACAATAATTATATTTTGGGGTAAACCAGATCCAAATGAAAGAAGGCTGAAAAATTTTCTCAATTTCTAAAAACAGATGGTTTACTTTATCTGCAAAGCATCACATTTTAAAAATCTAATCATCACAAAAGAACTGACAAAAAAGTAAGGTTCACATTGCTAGTGCATATAAAATGCATTTTCTTGCCCTCTGATCCTTACAGGGTTTGTTATTTTTGCCCTCCTTCAAGCTGAAGGAGCAGGTAGARTTTAGACAAATCTGCTCAAGAACCTGCCAAACACTGAGAAGCAGCTTCATGACCAATARAAGCAATGAAGTCCAAATCCTTACTCGTTCTCTCCTGTGGCTTTCCCTTGTGTAGATTTTCTGATGTTTAATAAGGACTGAATTTTCACAGGAACTTTCTTTCAGTGCCGGCAGTAACAGCCTCTCCTCTTTCCAGCTGCTCATTCTTCTAAAACTTATAGAAATTCAGAAAACCTCTAGAAAAATTCCAGAAAACTTCTAGAAACAKCTAGCTATTTTTACATGCTAGCACTCTTCCTCCTCCTCTCCATCTTCCAGCTAAATGTCAAAGGTTGTCACAAAGAGTCATTCTCATGCTTAGTGACCTCCACCCTCATCAACAGATTGATTTGAGTTGTAAAAAAGCCAAGAGAGTTCCTGAATTTTAAATTCCACAGCCTGGAAATCTCATTTTAACAAGTCTGACAAGATTACCAGTTGATCTCCATCTCTGAGCACCGTTTCCTAATTTCTGAGCATCTGACAGAGAATAAAAGAAAACAGAACCCAATATGCCAGCATTACCACCATCTTTCCACTCCAAAAGATTCAAAGCCTATCTGCCAAAATAAAAAAAAAATAAAAACCGCAGTATTAATATTAAAAAAAGTGAACACATTTCAACCCAGCATTAGGATTGAGATGGAGGAAAGGAAATTAATGAATGAGAAAGAAGCACAAGGGAAGAAATATGAGGGTTGCTGGCTTTTTATTGTTTTCTTTTGCCCAAATACACAAACACTAAACAAGATAAACGAAGACTTAAATCACAAAAAAGGTTTTTTCCCTGGGCACCTATCTCCAGCAGCACACTTACTGACGTGCTTGGTTCAAAGGATTATGTGTTTTACAGATAAACTCCATCTCTTGTGGGCAAAAAGAATTTTAAGACTGGAGTCATGAACACAATACAGTCAGTGGCAGTTATCTGAGCATTAAAATCGACTCCACACAAGGAAAGGTTTAAAATCCTTTTTCTTCCCTGAAACTCAGTATTCTGAGCTCCACTTTTCCCAAACCAGGCTCAGTGAAGCTGCWGGCCTACAGGCAGAAAATGACAGCACTCTCTTGTCTTCTCCCATACTGCTCTGCCTTRCCCAAAATAATTTATTATGCCATTAGCTATTGCATAAGGAGGTATGAACCCTCAGTTTCAGAAAAGGAAATGAAGGAGGCACAGTTTTTCAACTGCTTGAGCAGAATTTGACCAAGAGAAAAATGAACAAACATACTACAACAAGTGAGGAGAATCGCTTTCARAAGTGAGTTATATATTGGAGGCATGTTAGTGGCATTGCATTCCAGGAGGAGGGGTTTTTGAACTTCCTAAAATTGCTTTGGAAGACACTTATGGTCATATTTACTCCTAATAGGTAAATATGAATGCAAGTACATGTGGATGTTTCTTGGTTCAACCCCACAGGGCAACTGAGCACCACACAGCCACTCCCTCCTAGGCCAACATGCAAAATCCAATTATACAGCCCTTGTGATARGCTTGATATGATTCATGATGTCCAGAACATACTTTTTTATTAAAAGATCTTCTCTGGATCTATTCCAGTGTTTATTCAAAAACAGGAAGGAAAGAATTCAGCCTAACCAAAATAAAATATAAATTAAAAATTTCCAAGGGAAATAAAATATTTGGAGAATTCAACCAAGAACAGGAAATATAAGTAACTTATCTCTAATATTATACTACTACTGCCACTAAATTGGCTCTGGTTTTGTGGTTTCCTCCTAAATCAGTCGTGATTCATTAGTGTTACACCATGATTTGTACCTTAAAATAAAATGTAATACTGCCTACATTATAAAAAATATCTTCATATATTAGAATATGGACTGGAAAGAATTATCTTTTTCTTTACTGAGTCCTTCCCTAATTGCTCTACAGTTGCTACAGCACTGAATGGCCAAAGTTRACACTCTGCTCCATTTGCCAGAGGATTTTCTCAAAACTCCACAAAGACACCCCCTCCACCCAGAACATCAATCTTTCCACGGAGTTTGAACTCTATAAGAAGTTCTGTCATGCACAGAGGGAAAGATTCAAAGTAATATTGAAACATTTCCAATGCCAAACCGATGCCTAAAACCCAGATTCCCATCACATGTACGAGGTTACACAAGAGCTGGAGGTTTTTACACTGAACATTGCAAAACCTTGCACACTCAAAGATCTACTCTTGAACCACACTGGAATTTCCTTGTTTTTGTCAATGTGAGACCCAGCTTCAGCAGGAATGCTGACGGATGATCTCCAAAGAAATGTAAGGGGGTGGTGAGGACAATTTCCCAACAGCAGGTTGTATAACTAAATATACACATATTTATGTATATATCAATATATACTATTTAATTATATACTATTTAATATACACTAACTATAATACATTATATTTATGTTTTATATATATATATATATTTGTATCTATGAATATGTAATATATAGGGGATTTTAACCTCCACCTCCTCTGCTGTTCTCACTGTCTCACAGCCATCACTGACTTTGCAYTCAGCTAAAAGAAGAGGTCTGTTACCTCCCTCAGATGCCTGTGACAGCTGTGACATTCCAGTTTTGCATTACMCATCTCGTTGTCCCAGAAAAAAATAGAAAATCCCAGAAAAAAAAACTGACTTTCAAAAATGAAGCTCTCTCTGGCACTCCCATCATTTAACTCCAAAACTTCTCTCCCAGCATGCCAGGGGTCAGAAATTTCATCCTCTGGGCTAACATCTCAATGCCTGTTAAGATATAGCCCAAATTCCCTTCCCATCATTCACAAAACAAAATCTCTTCATGATTTTTCACTGACTGCCAGGTCAGGTGTGTTAGTGAAGGCCTTTCCACACATGTTGCTGACTTAAATTCAGAAATTTCTCTGCTTGAGTTTGCCTCTGTTATTCAAAAGGCACATCTCAGCTGGAGCCGCTATTGCCATCCTTGCCAAAAAGTCTGGTTGCCTTTGGGCATTCTTCTATTGGTTTTCCCTGGATAAAACATCCGTCTGTGTAAACCCAAAGCTCTCTATACCGTCAGAAATGTGTTACACCTCAGGTGTTGRACAGGAGCCAAACAGCAGCAGGAGGAAACAGTTTCTCCAAAGGAGGTGCTGAACACACACACAAAAAGCTGCCAGAACCCTCCTGGTGCATTCATTCCAAAGTATATTTCTATACATATGTATTTATATATTAGAAATTTTGTATAGCTATATCTGGCATCATTCACAGTTCCAAAAATGCCTTCCTTTGTAGGTGGCAGAACGCATTTTTTTTAGTCCTCCTTTTTTTCCAAAGACCAAAAATATTTATCTACCCATCCTGTTACTTCCTCTTTTTACTCAGCAGTTTCCAAAGCAGTAGGGTGGGTGCAATTCATTCCCTTTTCCCTTTTGGACAGGAAGATCTGCCCCAGGGCATTAACCTTTGGCAAAGCTGAACTTTTTCACTCAGTTCAGGATTCTGCTGAGGACTCTCCTGCTCACTCACTGGATGACATCTCCACATTTCCTCAGCTGTCTGCCAAAGAACTCGTTAAATATCTGAAATAATTTTAACCCAGTGATGAATACTATTGTCTTTTTCTTTCTGGTCTTAGCATAAGTTGAGTCATTTTGTCTTTCCCACATACTCAACATACGTGTTCAGTACATAGAAATTCAGCTCCATAAATCTGCTTTAGTCTTTAACTCCTCCACTGCCTCTGGCTTTTCTCTTAGTGCTAGAGCACGATTTGTGGCAATATATTTGACCATGCATGAGCATCTAACTTAAAATAAACAGCCACCCTGTTTGCTTTTAGATCAATAGCCTATTCATCTTCTGTTCTGTTGCTGCCCACAGCTGCTAAGGGTAAAAACAAAAAAAAAAAAAAAAAAAAACCCGCACAACAAATGTCACCTTTTTGTTCTTTTTGTGCACATCATAAAGGTGATGGCAAACTCCCCGCCCAGCTGTGCTCCTGGCACGTTTTTCCAGATGCTCAGGTCACTGGGAAATCCCTTCAGCTGGTGTCAGGTGCCACAGCAGAGCTCATTTTTTGGAACTTGACTTCCCATTTCAGTTGCGCTGCTGCCACATGGACACCCTTCCCTCTTGTATGACTGCAATTACTAATTGGTTTTGCTTTCAGCACCCACATCTTCCAAGTTTTTATTTGCAAGTTCAAGAACTAGGATGTCCAAAATGTTGGTTAAGGGCTTCAGATAACTGCCCAATTCAGGGGATGGATAAAACACAAAATATTGTGAAAATTGTAAGCACTGAGAATACTGAAACCTGTTTGCAAACTGGACATTTTACCATACAATATCCTGCCATTCTTCACTAGATAAAGAAAGTAGAGATACTACTTTGCTGATCCACAGGTAAGGCAATCTGGAACCATCCAGCTATAGTCCACCTTTTCCACAAACAGGCCAATTTTTCCTTTCGCAATATTTCCACTGAAATATCAGAAGGATGACACCACTTCCAAACCATCCAAAAACCAGCAACTAATATTCCCTCCAGCTGGAATATATTGTCCTTTTCTYTCATGAAACACTGCAGAGTGTCAAGAGAAGCCTGTTCAGGCTTGTCTTACTGTGTTCCACCAGACACCAACACCTGTGTTATCTTTTTGAACCATATGGAACGAGATAAAARAATATTTTCCTCTTAGCGCTTTCGCACCTTTGCACTTTATTTCATATATCTCTGTGTTTGCTGGGAAAGCAAAGGCCAGCTGATAAATATTTCTAAATTGTTCTGTTATCACCAAAAATAGGTGCTGTGTTATCTGTCGCTTCCATCTTCAGRAGCCGAGTGTTTGCAGCAGGGATTCAGGTCTGAGCATTGTCTTAACTACTTACGGTAACAAATCCTTCTACTACGAGGTCTTTGTTTCCATAGCAACTGTCCAATAATTTCCCAGATAACATTTATGTGATAAACAAGCCCAGAAATCATTGTTGACTCACACTAGAAGGAATCCCATACACTCTGTGCCGCAGCAGTTGCACGGTGCRGCTCTGAGGTTTCGTATTTCACATTAGGAGGCACTCAATCTTCTCCGAGAAGTAATAGGATTAAGCAATTTCCCCAAGCATCACAGAATATTCAACACAACTCATTTTAATGTGATCAGGATAAAGGCAACATCCTCTGCATCTGTCACCACACTAGGCATTCACAATTAATTAAGAAATGCATCTGCAAAGCAGTGCCTCATTTAAAAGAGCTCCTTGAAGGAAAGGAAAGAAAAAACAGCCAAGCACATGCACAAAATTCCTAGGACTTAATTTGCTTGGAAAACAAATAAGGATATTAAAATTAAATAAAAATCCTGAGCCATACCACAAGTTTTCATTCATCTTTTGGGGTTTTTTGCTGTCATTTTTTGAAGCAAGGACACACAGTCATAGTTGGCGTCTGAAACATTGCACACTTGCCCCGGAAAATTGGCACTGGTGACACAACACAGCCCGGTGACAGGGAGAGCTGGACAGAAACATGAATTCCCCTCACTTGCTGTCTTCAAAAAATAGCATTTCAGTGGAACTGGACAGTACCAGGTAAGAGCTGAGTAGGACTGCAGAACAGAGCTGGCAGGCAGGGAAATACACACCCCAACAAATAATTAAAATGGATGTCCAGAAAATGAATCTGAATTTATCATCTGTYAAAGCAGCATGGAAACATCAAACATCCATCCTCAGATGTCCATCACAGTCAAGATCATCACACCATCACTGGACAGCCCAAAATAGTAGCCATCCACGGGGAAAACTGCCTTTCTGTTTTGCCACATTAACACACTTTGCCAAAACCTTTGGGCTATATTATTTCACCTTTTCTCAGCTCAGCACCAAATCCAACCCTGGTGTGGGCACAGTACTGCACTAGCATACATTKCAACTCACAAGAGCTTGCCCCCAGTTCCCTCCAGTTTCTAGACYGTGAAACTCAAACCATAGGACACTTGCACAGAACCAATCAAGTCTCTGCATTTGAATTAACAACCTCTGTGCTCTTTACCCTCTAACAGACAAGATTTCAGCTTAAATTATATCATTGTGTTCCCTTTAACTTTTACATGTGGTGTCTTTTGTAAAAAATACTCATTTCAACATGAAAATCTGGATTATAATCCTTAGTGTTGACGATTATAGGTGCACTAATTTTTTAAGAATCTGTAACAACAAGCAGGTTACTCAAAAATTTAGCTGAGGTTTGCTCAGACTGAATTATTTCTTGTGGCAAAACGCAAACATAAACAACATAATCGTCCTTTGAATTGTTGAGCCAGTACCTCGATGCAGAGCTCAAGGTTGTGTGAGATCCCACAACTTCAGCCAACATGGACCAAAGCCAGCACACAAAAAATTGTAGGTTTTGCACAGTTCTGATCTGAATCCCCTTAGATCAGTATCTTAAAAAAAAAAAAATTAAAAACTCTACAGCATTTAGAARTAGCTAAAATGCTTGTCAATAAACTGATTTTTTCTGAATTACACAAAAACGCAGTAACATAGTCTACCTTCCAATTGCCTAGTTGCATATCTTAGCACTAGTAAAATTGAAAAGGAAAAATGCTCAAAGAAACCAAAGATTTCTGCCTTGAAGCATGCTTTTTGTATCATAAAAAATAATATCCTTGCTCATTCAAACTAGTGATTTCAGTTACATAGATGACTTAAAAGTATATTGGCTTGATCTTATCTTAGAATCTGTGTTAAAATCAGCAGAAAGTTTGATTTCCAGCAACTGAATGTCAGCTGTTAGATGGCTTAAATGTTTATAAATTTCCATTTTGTAATGGAAGTAACAGATGATTACAATAATGGACAGAAAAATCTAGGTATGGAAGCACCAGTATCTGCATCAAAGGTTCCAACGCCATTAATTCGCACAACAATTGATTCCTGAGCAGATATTTGAATTATTTCACCTCTTTAAGTTATCATTTCCATTGGAAATGCCCATCATGTCCATTGGAATCCGATTATTTCCATTCAGAATGGTTTGGAATCACCTCTTGAACACACCCTCAGCCACTGCAAGAAATTAACTCTTTCCTGGCTGGAAMCAGCACAGCAGACAAATCCTTCTGCAGTGCAACAAGCAAGAGGAAGCGCTCTGTAACAAGGGTTGTTCCTCGGATTGTCAAGGCAGTGTCAGGTAACAGCTGTGCTTTGAAATAAATCCCTCTGAGCATTCCCTGGAGCCAGCCATGGGTTCCACGTAGGAGGGTGAAGCTTCACCTGCTGTCACCCATCCTCTGCTCCTGTCACCAGTCAGAGCCATCACCTCCTGTTCGCTTGTTTCTAAATGTTTCTGATTTTCTAACTGGAGCATCACATTCTTTGTGTTGTCATGAATGTTATGGGATGTTACAATCCTGAAATATTTCAGGATTTTTAATATTTCTGTCTTGTTTTAAGCATTAATTCATGCATTTGAGTCCATGGGCTGGAGGCATCCAGACCGTTTTACTCACACAGCACAAAGGTAGGAAATATGGGAGACAGATTTATTCCTGAGTTGCAAGCATAAGAGAAGCTCAAAAAGGGAAAAAAAGCTTCTCAGGATTTAATCATTTTCAATCATTTTGGATTATTTCAGAGATATGATAATCTAAGAAACTSAAGTCCCTCCCCAGTACACAACTGGTTTCAACCAAATATTGTTTATCAATTTTGATCACAGATGCAAAAGGAGAGGAAAACTAATACGGTTCTAGACAGATAGTTTTGGCATTACATCCACATGCAACATAAACTAGATTCCTCCAACTTCAAATAGACACTTCTGCTGTGAATTAGAAAGCTCTAGGAATGGTGAGGATGAACTGGAAGGGACTGGAAAAGAAGAGAAAGAAAATGAGACAGCCAAGATTGAGTTACCTCACGCAGGGAACATTCACAGTGACATTTTCAGAGGTGCTCATACACCTTGGCAGCTTCTCATTTCCAAACCTCTGAAGTTACWCAGAAGGATTTTATCCACCTGTTTGAGTCATCTTGGCCCATCTGTGAGGAAAGGTGTTTGCCTTTGCTCACAGTCTAAAAAAATAAAATCTTAAAATACAAACTCCCAGCCACTGCAACTCATCTCCTCAGCAAGGTCTGAGCACATCACAAACATCCTCCACTCCTGGTTTCCTAAACACTGAGTCAGTTCAGWCAGCAGAACCTTATTTATCTTTATAAAAATAACTAGTTTTACTTCACCTGAGGTAGGATATTACATCTTTTTCAGACTCACACATTCCTGGCTGTCAGCCTGCTCCAACACTCACACTTAAATGACTAAGCAGAAAAACATCTTTTATACAAAATAATCCTGAAAACATCATGGCTTTTTAGAGTTTGAGCTTTCTCAACACTCTCAGGTTCTCTCTGAATAGACATTTGCAGTTGCAACATTAAATAATTCCAACGTGCAGGAAAAAAATGAACAAAGGAAGCACAGGCAGTTTCTGAAACTCACATAATTACCAAATTAAATGGAATCTAATTGAAGTGGCTACAATTATTTAGCCACACATAATAATGGGATCTTAAAAGATGCATGTACATTCTGCTTAAATAAAATACAAGTGCTGGAAGGTGTCTGCCCTCAGCTATGCTGATGCAGTTCCTTGAGGGGATWTTTTTTTAGAGGCAATGACTGGCATTTTTTCTTATTAGAGAACTGAAAGTCTGGACCTGAAATAAATAAATAACAGCAAGGGCTTTTTTTATACTGCTATAAAGAACACAAATCAGAGCTGCACATCACATTCTCACGAAGCTTCACCAGGAGCTGGAGACCTGTGTGCCCTCTGAGCATTTAAAAATGTCACCCTGCAGCACAGAGAGATATGTAGGACTTCTTCACTATTTCTGATTAAAATGCATCCTCACAGCCCCTTGTGCTGGCTGAATCTGATTAGTTATTATGTGTGATGCCTTGATTGGGATGAAAGGCAACCAACTGGGAAACAGCAGAGAAAGGTTAACACAATGGTGCCTTTAGGATCTCTGATAGCAGGGCTTCATAGTTTAAAAAAAAAGATTAAAAAATATATCCAATAAATATATTTCATTTTATATTGGATTTTTTTTTCAATCCCTAAAGTTCAGAGATACCTTCACTGAAAGTCATATTACTTTGCATTTTCAAAATGTTCACCAATGTTTGRTGATTTTTGCACTGCATGAGAAAAATTCCCGATTTCACTGGGGCTTCAGTGCTGGGGAAGATGATCTTTCTAGCACACAAGAATGACAAACCATTCCAATAACCTTCTAAATGGTTATCAACAGGCACAAGGAATAGGATAATAGGGATGAAGGAGCCATTTCCACTCCTGGAGAGAAAAATAAAGCCAGATAAATAATGAGAAAAAAATCCACAAAACAAGTGGAAATTTGAGAGTCAGATATTATTTTTCTCTTATTAATGTGATAATAATATCCACTGGTCATTGATCATGAGCACTAAGGTGATTATTCAAAATGTAACTTTTTTCGTGCTATCCACTCTCAATTTTTTTTTTAAATTTTTTTTTTTTTACATTTTTATCACTGGATCAGCAGAGTGGAGGCCATTTAAGAGCCCATAGCAGAAAAAAAGTGCAGTAGAGAGGCTTGGGGTGAGATTTTTCAGGTGATTCATTCCTGTGATGCTCCTGGCACCACGTTACTTCATTTCTCTTAAAAAACAATAAGTTAGGAATACAGAAATAAWMTCWYWTTKWWRARAMAWCWYWKWRWAMWSTSYCMMAAMMMSARASACWWYACMMMARAGAGMSMMMAMWAWAWATKTCATTCCAGCTGTTTATGGTTTTGCTCTGTTAAGCTTTTGTGCAGCACAAATAATTCTTCTGTTTTCACATTCAACCCACTTTATCTATGAGTTTCCTCAACAATTTTTAAAAGCAACTGAAATGACTGTCAGTCAATGTAACAAGATCTGGATTTCTCCCTGAATGGAACCTCCAGTTTCCTATGGTAACATATCCTGAGAGCTTACTTTGAGTCTTTGGATAATTGGGACATTGTTAAAAATCCCCAGYATGTAAATCATATATATAATTTTTACATACATAAATATGTATGCAAAAAAGCTGAAATTCACAACCTTTTCTTAAAAAGAAAACAAAAATTTTAAAAAATTTAGTCTGTATSGACTCAGGGGAAAGTGGATGAAAAATATGAGCTCCTAGGAATTCAGAAAGAGAAATTTCTAACTAGATTTCTAACTAACAGTGTTTGAGCTAAGTGACTTCCCCGTGTGATAGGCAGGATCTGACAGATGAGTATTTCGTGTGGCAGTTTTATCAAGTGACAAGCAGGAAGAAGCCCAACTCCAGAGGAATCACAGGTTCTCTGACACAGCAAATGCACCCTACAATACCTCACTCACAATGTGACATTTATTGGTATTGGTGAGGCAGCACCAAATCTGCCTTTTCTGTGGGTTTCAGAAGAATTTAGGATTTCCTCCCCTTTTTATTTCTCACTGACMGCCAGTTTTGAGATTTAGTGCCCATTTACTTACTATCTCAAGAGAGACTCAGCTCCAGATCACTGGGATCTGCCTGCCACTAGAACTGCTGAAAAATATTGAGAAAACCAAACTCTAAAAATAGCACATAGMAGYAAAGAGGTTTATTAATGGAACAAACAAAAAAAWAAAAAWAKATTTTACTTTATATGCCTTCTGTGCTGTTCTTCCAACACAACCCACAGTATAAATTCTCYCCTCTTGAAGGAAAGCCAAGTAAAYAACYATTATTTCTATGCYYAAAGAGCCACTGCTCAGACAAAAAATGGATTTGCACGGAACCCATGTGCAAACCTGTGCTAAAACCGGATCTTTTGCTCGTGARCCTTCCCTATTAAGCAGCCTGCTTGCAGAGCCGAGCTTGGCAGCTCATTTTCTAAGAAGCTCAGGAGATTTTGCAGAGATCTGCCGTGACTGGTCAGGTTTAGCTCGAACACGCATTGCTCGCCTGATTATTTCATTCTTTTCTCGCACACAAACCCTCCGGAAATCGCCTTTTGTGCTGCAGGGTTTGTCCGGTACCAAATCCTGGGGCACACCCCTGTTTAAAAGATGCCACACTTTATTAGCTTTCACTSAGCATCTGCTCGTGCTGCAGACGGGTTTTTAAGAAGCCCACACGATGTAATTAGCTCTGATTTTATCGACTGCCCGTTGMTGTGTGTTGCTAACAGCGAATCTGAGACGCCTGGAGCAGGAAAAGCTGCGAACATCGCACGGGAAATTTAGAAAGTGACTGCCACCCATAGACTAAAACCAACATAACACGAGARAGGTCTGCAAGCAGCCACAGCACAAAGAAAAAGAACCCACACCAGAAAGGCAAGAGRAGCTGCTTCTCCAGGCTTTCATCCCTGCTGCCACTTACAAAAGGCACCACGTGGAAAATGAATGGAGACAGGAAACTAAAAATCCATCTAACGCTCCCTCTCCTTAGCTGGCACTAATGTCTCACCACCCTACAGCCTTGAGCTCTCCCTCTATCAGAGCATGCAAACAGGGTTAATCAACTTTTGGGGGGAAGTTGCAATATTTAATGCAAAATTTCCAGGCACTTCAACTGCGAGACAAAGGAAGTTTATGTTGTAAAGATAAAAGCTGGGAGAGATAAGAAGGTATTCTCTAGCTTTGATTAGAGTAGACACTGATAGGCTCTCTAAGCTTTCAAATTTCATATAATTTATGAGTCTTATTGTCTTATTGTGCCAAATTATTTTGGAGAGATAGCCCATTTCAGTCTTTTTTTTCGGGATGATGATGAACAATGCATCACAGGAGGGAAAATTAAGGGAGGATGGTCTTGGTAGAAATATCCTATCTAGAAGCAAAGGAAAAAAATCTATATAGAGCAAAGAAACACGAGCTTCTCCTTGCTTTAAGTCAAAACAGCTAACAGCAACTCAGAATTCTAAAGAGACAATTTGGGCATGGGGGTGCTGAGGAGCAAATAATTTCAGTGGTCAAGGAGCACTTTTTGTACAGATTCACTTTTTATGGTTTGGCAAAYATCACACCAAGCATCACGTCCCATATGAAGTAGATTTTAATTCCCTGGGTCTGATTCCTAGGGCACTTCTGTTATTTTTTTTTTTTTCCCTCTTTCTCTTATTTAGGGATGAGATGATTTGGATCAGAATTTAGATCAGAAGGGGATCTTGAATGATACACAGTAGTTAGCATTTAAACATGTCAAAGGCTCTCCCCTTCCTGGAGACGATAGTATTGCTACTATTACTATTATATTAATTATATTATAGTACAGTATATATTATATACTATTACATATTATATATTATGTATAATATATAGATTATACATTCTGTATTATATAATGAATATGATATGTAATATAGAATGTATATTATATATTTCCATTTCACTTTATATTATATTTTTTATATTTAATACATTATATATTTATATTAAATTAAATCTTTTTGTTATGTTATAGTAATTATAATAGGTGTCATTTAATTTATTGTATAGGATCGATAATATATAATACCTAACATATTGTGTATGAGGTGTATTATATATTATTATATTATAATATTGTATTATATTTTATACTATTCTATAATATATTATATTAGTAGTAATAATTATAAGTTTAATAATTATAATTGTAGGAAGACACTGTAAACTGATCAGAACTTTGTGCTTTTGCTGGAAATCCTGTGCAAGGTAACAGCTGGTAAGAGAGCTCCTGTCACCAGCAGTAACCTCATCCCTCACAGACAGAGAGTCCAAGATGAGCTGATGATCCCTGCACATTGCCCATTGACAGATGACTCTGCACAAAATCATCAGTGGCTGGTACAAACACCACCATAAGTTTGGGCACAATGCAGAAAATGTCACACTAACAGCTTTTATAGTGCTTTTTGTCCTGCCTCTGACCGTGTGTGGCACTACATCTCCTGTGCAAGCCCCATCACCCAGGGAATTMGATTCCCACACAGACTGCTCCTCTGAATTGTGACCCACCTGAATGAGCACCTGTCCTATAAAAAGCCATTAGGAGCAAAAGCAGAGCAAAACAAAAACACATTTAAGGCACATTTTGGAGATACATGCTGAAAACTGAAATAATATACTGAATTTAAACACTGTGGAGTGTTCCCCTGTGAAATTCATGGGTACTTAAGCTTTTCATTTCCTCCTAATCCTTGTTGGCAGAGTTCCCATTAGGAAACAAGGCCCAGAAACTCCCACCTGTCAGCAGCAAGTCAGAGAACTATGGAAACATAAATTGATATTTCTGTGGAAGAACAAGCATTTCCTTTCAAATTCCCAAAAAGCTGCTTCCTTCAGATGTGCTGCTCCCTGACAAGCTGGCCTGTGGAGGACACAGACTCAAGAACAACTTCTCTCACTAGGGATTCATTCTTTTGCAGGGTAAACCACCCTCTATAAATTCAMATGGACAGCTCCATCCTGTCATGGCCAGGGCTGGTCATACCAATTCCACCTTTGGCAAGAGTTGAACAGATACTGCATGAAATTATTGTAAGATACATTTATTATAAACTCTAATTTTACCCTCATCCAGCATGGACATTGCTACCTTCCCACTGCCCATTTTCTTCCAAACTGGCCAAGCTTTAATTGCACACCAGTGAGGGTGCACACATGAAATTCAGGAGCTTTTCCTTGCATTTCAAGAAGAAAAGCTCACCCTAAATGGCTGTAGAGAGTTGTAGAATTGTGTAAACGTGGCACTGCTTCATCAGCTCCTGAGAAGCATTTCTCCTGTCACATCAGAAAGCCAATAGTGACATAAATCCAATCAAATTAGGAGTTGTCAACTTTGTTAGCCTTTTGCCACTGCAGTGCTGGCTCCTGAATGCAGGCTAGCCTGCACAATCCTTGAGATGCCAGTAACCACACCGTGTTTTTGGAAACAACTCTCTTTTTATCCCCTGCAATTTCAGTGTCCTTAATCTAACTTGCAGGCAACAAGTAAAAAATCAACTGTGCCAGCCAGAAAGTAAGCATTTTATATTCTGCATGGAAATGGGATACATTTAAAGAAGTGGAAAGTGGGATTATTCACATCTGTTACAGACACAACAGTTCACACAAGGAYCATTTTCAAGCTTCTGCGTGAGCAAGTCTATCTTCTGCAACAGAAAATGTGTCGAACTTGTAAGTGAACCAAAAGAGAGGTACAAGCCATTAAGATTTTTTTCTCAGAAACCTCTCACATTTGGGTTATTCTAGACATTATACTATTGCAGGATCATGTGTCCTCCAAAACACATTAAACCATAGCTGGCATGGGCCATTTGTTCTGTATGCAAAGCATGCTACACTGTTCTTTTCTTCCTGCATATAGCTTTCTGAATTAAAGGCAAAAGCAGAAATTGGGGTAGGAAAAGCAGCTCTGACCTGGCAAGTGGGGAAGTTTGAGGAGTATTCCCAAACTGAGGTTTGCTGCTGACTGTGCTGGTGAGGAGTGAGGCACGAAGACACACACCAGCCTAGATTTGGAAGATGCCTACAGCAAATTCTGMTCTGAGGAGCTGGCACTATTCTTGTGTCATACCCCCCAATAAAGGGCTAACTCCTGCTCCAGGGGCACATTTTTGAAGTCTTTTAATTAAAAAGAAGCTATGCCTGGAAAAACAGATTTTTAAAGCAATCTACCCAGGGCTGAAGCTCTCCTGTACAGGCAAATCCCCAGGGTGGCTGTTCCTCAATTTGCAGTGTGCAGGGCTTAGAGCATCAGAGRAGAAATAAACTCAGTGTTTAGGCAGGCACTGCCTCGTGGCCTCAGCAAGCAGAGCACAGGAACTCAGCTGAACAGCAAAAACAGGTTCCTGAAGTTTTTCTCACCTGCAAAGCCGGCAAAGCTAAAGAACTTTTAAATTGGGAGGGCTGGAGACAGGACTGGGAATGGAAGAACGAATGACAGTGCTACCAAACCGTTTCCTCGGGGAGGGGAATTTTGAGCCCACAAATTTCCACGACAGCAATTGTGATGCACTAGGTGTGAGACAGGTGATACATCAACCCCACCTTTACAGGAAGCGTTTTGTTTTCACGGTACATTTAAGCTGATACTGAATTACAAGCGAGCTCATGTGATCCCACCTATTATGCAAACACACTCGTTGTGATTCATGGCATTACAATAGGTAGTAAATGAATTGATAATTACATGACACTTAAAACAAATAGGATAACACTTTGTAAAATCACAGCTAAGCATTACTTTTTAGGTCTGTATCCTCTTCTTACTGTGGAGAGGCAATGGGAATCTGCAACAAACTGACTGCAGCGTGCCCTCTTTTTATCAGCAAGGAAGTGCCACCGTGTGTTTTAGATGCAATGAGGATATTTAATTAGCAAGCTGCCTAATTTACTTTTGATGTCTTGCCATCCAGCTGCTGACCACAGGGAACCATGCTGGATACTAAAATTGACACGAACTCGATGGCTTTTTGCCCCTCTGAGATGCTAACTTTCCTGCGTGCAGAAAGCTCCATGCAGCACAGGCATTGTTAAAAAACACTGTCCAGATAGAAAGCAGAATGAAATGAAGCTGTTTCTGGATTTCACAGCAGCTACAGAAGTTAATTACCACCCTACCTATCTAAGCGGTACAAATTTTGAGACTTAAAATGGACCTGGTGGTGTGGAAGGCTTGTTTTTGATCAAGGGATGATGCAAATCAGATCTACAACTGCAAAACCACTAACAAATTATARAATACGGCTTGGGAGAGAAATATGTGGTGTCTTTTCCCAAACAGGAGAATCTGGGCCAGCAACAAATTCTATTTAATTTCTTTGGGGGAATGAGATAAAGGAATGCCAAAATAAATGCAAACAAGGCCACAGCTGCAGCAGGAAGACACAGAGACCCTAAAGAAGATTTCAACAGCATTTAGACACAGAGGCAGCCTCTGCTGCACTGCCTGGGCAGATAAATGAAGAACTTCACTTTCTAACCCACTGAAGCTGCTGCTTTTGCAAGAGGAGCCTGTAAATTTAACTTAAGTACGCACTGCAGTGAGGCAGACAAAAGCACAAGGACCATCAGCTCCTCAGTGAGTGAATTTGTCTCGTTTCCCACCACTGCTGCAAAGAGCTTTAGTACYATCTGAAGAATTTTAAATCATCATGGGTCCCACTGTCAGAAAAACAAATGTTAAGCAGAAACTTTTAATTCCTAACAAAACAGGCWGCATCAGAAATACCAGATGAGATGCTGACTTATCCTGTCACTCAGTGGGAGTAAATTAAAATAATTTTTTTATAAATGAACTTCCCAGGGCCTTTCTCACTAATTCATCTGTCATTTCACAATGACTTGCARCTGCCCAGGATTTTGCATGAAAACAAACTGCAGGAAGTTTATGGSCCTCTCAGTTTCTGAGGTTAATTGGCACAGAGGACCTGCAACAAGTGTGAMCATTCTGTCAAGCTTTCTGCTCACTTTGCATCCCTCAGCAATTTTAAGCCASTAGCGTGCTCTGGCAGTTCCATAAACTTTCTAATTGGGTTCAGATCCCTCCCCTGAAAATGAGTGCAAGTGAAGCACCTCGCTTCTGGTACTTTATGAAGGATCATCGCTGTTGATTTCCCACATGGCCACCTGAAAYGGCTGAAGACAGACAACTAAACTGGCAATCAGAAAGCAATCAGCAGAGGTTGCCACAACATCTGTCCTCACATCTTTTCTTAGGCAAAGAAGGTGTCTGAAGAGACACCACCAAGTGAAATTTAGCCCCAATTTAGCATTTTATGGGAAAGCAAAAGAGTCATGTCGGAGCCAATACCAGAYGCTTGCAATTTTAAGAAGTAATTAAAAGGGAAAGCACATTTTAAGCAAAGTCAAAAACTGCCCTGGGTTTGCTGCTCCAGCACCTTGCTGCTGTGTGAAAAAGCRACATTGAAACTTGCTCAGAACCTGAAAATTGAAATAACAAAAGAAACAAAATGGTCTGAAAATGGAAATAAAATGGTCTGGTTGCTTTCATCAGCTAAAAGTAGATGGATGTCAAGCACAGGACAGATTACAAATAGAAAGGGTAAATTGTATTTCAAAATTCCTCCTCCAAGTCATTTAAGGAGATAGAGTATAAGTCAGGATATTTTAATATGCATTTCAAACATCACAGGAAATATCCAGATATGTTTAGTTATGGAAATCTCATCACTTCTCCCAGGAAGTCTGACCCTCAGACCACAGCAAAATTAATTTAAATGCAAAAAAAAAACCCATCAACAACAACAACAACAAAAAAAAAACCACAAAAACCCCCAAACCACAACCACAAAACCAAACCACAAAAAAAATCCACCAAGAAAAGCAACAACCAGCAAAACTGCAGAAGATGAAAAATCCACTTAATGATCTCTGTATAAGCTTTAATGCAGTCTTCTAACAAACAGAATTTTAACCCTGCATTCAACAAAAAAAATTTAGAAATCTCATAAAAGGTCGAGTTTATTTCCTTTTTTATAAGTGCAGATTGAATAGGAGCTGGATAGTTTACACTGCTCATTTCTGAATTCCTGTGAACATTGTGGCTTTAGAAGATTCAGTCAACAGGTTAATGCTAATGGCTTTCTACTCTGCCTACAAGAGGTGGGAGGAAGGAAGCAGCAAGAAAATGGGGAAAAATAAGGCAAAATATAAAGTACAACATGGACAGGAAGGCAAGGAGAATTAAAAAAAAAAAAGGAAAACTCATAAAAGCACAGCAAGCATAACACAGAAAATTAAATAATCTAGTTGTAAACAATGACCAATAGAGTATATGCTGAAGCCAGCTTCACTTGTGATCAATATTCCTCTGTGTTTAATTCTATACATAGCTTTGCAAACAGAAATCCATCTGAAAAGCAGAGCTRCATCATCTTTGAAAGGAAAAACATTTAAATTAAAACACACTAAGGCATTAAAGATTCATTTTCAAAGTCTAAAACGAATGTGAGAGCTTCCCACGCCCAGCTGGCGTAGGGGGAGGTGAGAAAAGCACCTTGCAAGCTATGGAAACACATCAGAACCTCCCTAAACCCCAGGATTCGCAGGAGAGGGAAGGTGGGCAAAGAGGTGGAGCTCCATGCAGCTGCTTTTAACAGAAACCACCTGAAGAACTCAAATAAAAAGAGTTTCTGCTTTGGTTCACTCCCAAAGCAGGGTTTATTTAAAGAGTAGCCTATAAATAAAAACCTTCATGGTCTTGACAGAATTCAGGTAATACTGATTCCAGATTGATTTTTGCCTTTTCCTTTTATATACTTGTAACCTTCCCAGGATTTTTCCAGACCCTATTCCYCAGCTAGAAAGAACAAACACATCCCAGAGCTCTGAGCCCTGGTGGGCACAAGGTCCCATCCTATCCTGGTCCTTCCTGGGAACCAAGGTCTTGAAGATGCTTTCTCATAAAAAAGTACAGCTGGGACTGAGGGTAGGCACTCCAGAGAAGGGGCTTGACCTGAGGGAATTTCATCACTACTTRTCCTCCWAATCGGTGCTTTTTATTAATTATGCTAATTTCCTAAAACCTGTCAAACTGTACTCACCCCTGTGGGGTRGGCTTTGGTGGATGTTCTTCCATGRCTGCCCCTTGAGCTCCAATAAAGACCCACTTTTATATCACCTCCTGTACTAAAATCATCTCAAGTTACGTTTCTAGGCTGAAAAAGCCGACAGTACCTCGTGTTTTAGGTAGATCAGAGATTTCTGCTCTTTGTGCAACCTGAGAAAACATCAAAGTAACATGAAATAATACATTCCCCACTAGAAAGTATTTAGAGAACTCAGAGTAAACATTTGCTGTTCCTTCCAGAAAGCAGTCTACGAACAAAGTTTRTGAGCACGAGGCTTGCTTCCCATTCCTGAAGGTTTTTACAGCAGCAGCAAAGCTTTGGCCCTCTCTATCCCCAGGCAGGGCCATGAAAACAGCAGAAATGTTTTGTGGCATCCACAGCCTTGTGTATGCTGCTTGCAGCTTCCATCTGAGATTTACACACCGAGCCAAAGAGGTAATTAAGGAACAATTAAATTAAGCTTTATAGGGGGCCATGAAAACGGCAGTAAAGGCGCAAATTACAGTGCTGCAAACAACACAACAGCGTTTGGAGCGCGCCACAATGAACCTGCTGCCTCCTCTCGTGATGCTGCCAGAGAGGCAACCAGGAAAGACCTCAGGAAGCTCCACAGGCAGATTTGACCCCCAGACAAGATGCTTTGCCATGGTTCTGTTTCACAAAAAGGAAGCCTGAGGTATTCCCCCAGCTTGGAGAAATTGGAGCAGGAATGCCCCACCCAAGGCAGGGAGGYGATGCCTAAATCTGGCTACCTAAAACAGGGGCTGGACAAAAATCAGGGAAGAAAAGGCAGTTCTGTTTAGTGCAAGGCCTTCAGATGCATTCAGGGCAGTCCCAGCCCACCCAGGGGCTGCACCCACAATGGACAATGGCTCACAGGTTTTTCACCCTTTCTTACTTTTGTCCATTTGCACATCGGGGCTGAATCCTCCAATTGCAGCTGCAGCCAATGCAGTCATTGACTCCAAGTTGGCTCCCCCCAATTCTCTGTTGTTTCCATCTCTTGGGGCCTGGCACAGSGRGGTGTCCTTGAGTTTGGGGCYKSRRRRGRAWTKKTTKKYKYWAAAATGGGAGAGCAGGAGCTCAGCACTGTCTGTGGAGTCTGGAGTTAMACAGTRAAGAATCACAGGGGTACAGAGACATTGAAATAGAGAAACTGAAATCCTAAGGCACCAAGGTGGCAAGGCCAGGTGGGCAGTGATCTTTCCAAACCAACCTGTGTGGACAGCCCCAGAGCCAGGCAGGTCTTGGCCACACTGCCAGGACCATCATTTAAGACAAGAAAAAAAAACCCAGCTGAGTAAATGCAACAGAGAGCACGAAGAGCAGAAAGTGCAGGGGGATTTACTTCCACACAAACCACAAATCAGGTTAGGGGAACTTGCAGAAAAACAATTAATTACCCTTACAGGATGCCTGGCTAAGGCAAGAGATCCTCTGCTTTCAGGCCGAGATAATTAATGGCAAATGGAGTCACCCTGGTGTGTTTGCGAGGCTGCTGCAGGAGATGAGTGCAGTGCACAGAGGGTGAGAGCTGTATCATGCCATTCCTGCAGTCAACTTGTCTTTAAAGTTTTCATTCATTTACCCAAAATCACAAGATAGTTTACTGCAATAAAGTGATTACAAAGAGGAAATAAGAGTGCAAGATAAAAGCATTCCGTAATATTAGTCATTTATCATTTATATGGAGTGTGTAATTGCTGAAAACTGGTAACAAGTTGCAGGTCAGTGGGATCAAAATGTGTGCCTCCCACGCCATTGAGGAGAACAACTCAAAGTGTTCATCTCTAATATCCTAATTTGAAAACTCAAGTCAAGATGCAGTTGAAGATGCAAAGCAGCATCTCCTTCATCTCACACCAGCTGCTGCCTCTGGCCCCATGTTTCACAGAAGGAAATTTTCTTGATATCCCCAGTATTTGTCACTGGAGAAAGCATCCCCTGAGCCATTTCTATCACAACTTTCTCTGCAAATCTTACTAAGGTACCCAGGCCCCAGTTAAAGGCTCCCAGAATGGCATCATGGAGCTGCAGAGCATTTTCTTTGCTCTCCCAGCTGTGTGTTTAAGCATGAATCTCCTCCATAAAAATAAACCAAAGAAAACAGATTGGGAAAAAGAAAAAAAAATTGTGATTCCTGTCTTCTCTTGTAAATAACTCTTAAGGCCACATTCACTTTAAAGCATTTTCAAATATCACTAAAGTGAATCAATAAAATAAAATTTATTTTCACTTGAATAAATTAATAACCAACAGGTTTTCTTGGCACTTAGAAAACTTGCAGGGAAAAGGCACACTTTACACAAAGTTAAAGACACAGAAATGATGTTAAAGATAACAGCCATTAAGGACTGAACCAGCTATGCACACACATGAAAACACAACCCAGAGAAGTTCTTCTATCCAGGACATTCAGCTGCCACTGTGTAGAAATGAATTTTAAAAAAGGAGAGCAAGCAAGAACCACTGACAGACTGAGCAGAACAATGACACCAGTCTGAAATTCAGAGATGCAATCAGTTCTTGCAGATTTTCATTGTCTTTCTGACACTCYGAAAATTTTCTTGTGCAGGCCAACATGCATTTTTTTCTATTATATTGTTATTTTTGCTCATCTCAGCAGATATTAATATTGATAGTAACATAACTCCCACAAAAACTGCATTTTAAAAGACAAATGTTGCAAAGAGCTTGGTAATGTGCTGAGCAGGGTTTTTTTTTTAATTAATCCACCCTGGTTCATCTCTATGATCACTCCCAGAGCCCCCTTCACAACAATTATCTGCTTCACATTAGCAGCATTTACTTTATTTAAAAATTGGGGTGAATGAGAATGCCCAAGAATTGCAGCTGCCGTTATGTTTGGATTTATTCAGAGTGTGAACAACTCCACATGACCAGCAGGACTCAGTCTTCCCACATTCAAAGCAGGCAGCAGAGCAAGAGGGCAGCAGAAAGGGTCCAAAATGTTTTTAAAGACTCCTCAGCACTGTGACATGAGGAAGGAAGAGGAGCTCTTCTCTCTTCCTCAGAGGAACTCCTCTGAGTTCCTTCTCAGAGGAGCATCTGGATATTTTGGAGACCCAGTGCTGGGTCTCTACTGGGTCTCCAGCCACTCTGAAAACCATTCCAGCTGCAAGGAGGTGCCACTTCCATCCTTTTGCTTCCTGGTCACCTGACAGCAAGAGCTGAACTGTCTCCTTGACCAAAACCCCTGAACACAAGCTCTGGGTCTGTCTTTGTATCCATCACTCAGCAGAGTCTAACAGAGCAGGGCTCCATCCCAGCACCAGGGATAACAATATTGATCATTTCCCCCTCTGCTCCACTCTGGTGGTCATGGCTGGGTTAGAAATGTGTGGGTGCAGGAGGCAGAGATGGACAGASTGACCTTTAGACTCTGCAGGGTGTCCACAGACACCTACCAGGCTCCCTTGGAATATTGATTTCACCAGGTGGGAACTGCAYCTCCACAAAATCAATGTTGGATAAACTTGTGGAAGTTTCACTGTCTTTGCTGATTTATGCTGAGACATTTCACCTTTACAGTGATACTGCTCCAGTTGCTCSTGAATTTCATTTTTGTCTTATTTAATGGCCATCTCAAGCAGTTCCTTTTTGTMTTTCTCACCTAATTCATACTTGACCTTTTCCAGATTTCCTTCTTTGCAGCAGTAAGCACACTTCAAAAGGTTCAGCAATCAAAGTAAATAAGCTCCCAGGAGCTTTTGTGTGTTCCTAAACTTAATTTCATTTACCCAAATCTATTAAAAGAAGAATCCAATATCCCAGCTAGAGCTTTCCTTCTTTCCCAATGGCATCCTCCACCATAAAATCCAGGTCTGTTGATCAAAACCCAACAAGTTACCACCTGCACCTGGTATGTAGATTTTCCCCACAGAGGTGTCCTCTCTCACCCTGTCCAGTTTCACATCTCCAAGAGGAAAATCACAGCACAATTTAGCATTGACAGGGTGCTCTTGTACTGTACAGTGAGACTTCTGTCCCAAATTCAATGTAAACATTAATAATAAAGTAGGTACACACCAGACAACTAAGCTATGACACAATTATGGAAGCGAAGAAAATTCAGCTATCATGACATGGTTTGGGCTGCAAGGTAATTTAAACATCACCCAGTTCCAACCCCCCCACCACAGCCATTCTTCATTTTGCAACATTGAACTCAGTGTTGRCACATCCAAAGTACTGAAATTCAGCCGTATGGTGGGAAAACCCAGCAAGATCCTACTATTACCTAATTGAACCAAACTTTTTTAGTCAAAATTATCATCCCAATGTGACCAACAACATGAAACATGCAGCAAGGAGCAGGAATATACTGTGGAGTCAGAGAAGTGTTGACTCCTTTGCAGTAAGTCTCTACTATTATGAAAAAGATACAACTAGCTACTGAAATAGCAATCAAAATTAAAAGGCATTTTCTTATCATAAATCAGGCTCAGTGCATTAATTTTACAGTCCTTGAAGACAGCAGCCAGATTTACTGACAGGCTGAGCAAGAAAAGATCTTTTGTCAAAAAGGACTGAAAGCTAGAAAAGGAGCGAGGCAACTTGAGTGTGGATAAGATAATCAGGCTTCTGAGGAGTTAACGAATCTAAAGTAGTATAAAAGTAACCAAACTCAGTCCAGATGAGTGCTGCACACCTCAGTGGAGCCCAGCAGCTTGTGCTCCTGCACACAGTCAGGTGTGGCATAAAACTGTCCTCACATGAATAAGAACACTCAAAGGCTGTCTTTCTTCACATTGCTGCCTGGGGACTGGGCAATCAGCTATGGTGGGAAGCCAAAAAAAATCTGCAAATACCACACTGAGAAAATACAAACACACGAGCTCAGAGTCTCTGAGCACCGAATTCCACTCCCCTTGCTGCTTGTGACATCTTTGGGGGTTGCTGTGGTTCATCAATCAGCTCATGGGCAGTTGTCCCTTTGAGTGACACCACACTCTGCATTGCTGCTCTGGGACAGTGCCACATTAGGCTGCAGTCTCRGGAGGGGAATATGAGTGATCTGGGTTTGGGATGTGATTCTGGCTGCAGTCTCAGGAGGGAGGGGGAAAATGAGTTGTCTGGGTTCAGGGTCAGATTCTGGCTGCATGATTTGGCATTCCTGGCCATGGAGTCAATGGTTATCAAATGGTTTTGAGCAAGGGTCAGGGATGTGATTGGGTAATTCAGTTGTGAAATCTTTAGGGAGTTCATAAAGCGTTCCTCCAAGCATACAGGCAGCATGTTAAAGCACAAACAATCTTCCAGAAAAAGAGAATGAGTTTCCCTGAGCTAGAATCACAACCCAGTTACAAGACACCATATAAATAATTAAGGTAGTTYGAGATTCTCTAATCAAATGCATGCTCCAAAAATTACCAAGTGTTTCCACTTCTAGACCTCTCCACCCCACACACTTTTCCTGCACTACCATTGCTTATGGCTGTTGTTTCTATTGGTGCTATTTATAACAAAACACTGCAAACCAAAATCTTTTCACACTTGGACAAGCTGCTGCAGCATGTTTTCGGATTTGAAGCTACAGAGTTGCCTCTTGATCTTAATTCTTCAGGTTGCAAAGACCCTTAGACCTGCTGTGGTGATCAGGGGCTCCCAGAGGTGTTATAGTAAGTCAGCACAAGGAGAGAGAGAAGATTTTTGTAAGAGACAGGATGTACAGGTATCAAATGTTCAGAACAGACATAACAAAATATGACTTCTGTGTTTCTCAACATTGCTCATCCAAGACTATTTACCTTCCAAAATACATTTCCACAGATTAGAGTTAAGCCAGACTCAAAATTTTAGAAGCCAGCAAAAATAATGCCACATTCTACCCCAACATGCCTAAAGAAAGTTACTTGCTTCTGGTAGGTTTCTACACACCTCAATAACTTTCTCCTTTCTCCTCACCCAATAATTCACCCAATCCAAAGTAAAAGAAAGTAAAACATCCTGGCATTTCATGTGYGGGTGGTGAAGGATGAAGGCATCAAAGCTCTCCAGGGGGGTATGTGGCTCCCACAGCCAAAATAATAATTAGCAGAATTGCTATATCACATATCTCGTGAGAAGGAAGAGGGCATCAAAGTCTTTCACCCCAAACAAACTTCCTTCCAAAGAAATCCACAAAAGCAGTAAACATTTTCCAGACCGACAGTACAACATCAGCACGCTGTTACCAACACTAATGGTAACATTTTCATGCTTTGAAGTGCTTGGTTTATCTCAGCAAAAACAGTTTGCAGTAACTCCTGCACTTTTGGTCAAAACTACTTTTAAAAACCACTCTGACAGATCTTCAGAAGTTGTTGACATGAAGTGACCACCTTCACACTGCAATCAAGCTGAATTTATGCCACATAGAGGTGACCAGACCTTGTGCCAGGAAWACATTCCTGAAGAGCAGTACTTCAAAAGCATAAGGTTTTTGCACTCTCTTTTTAGAGAAAGAAATTAAAACATTACCAAGTAGAATTGCCACCAGGAAAAGGGGAATGATATGAAAGAAGACACCATGGCCTATTCAAAAACACTTTCTCTAGCTGGAGCATGAGTGATGTTCTGCCTTTGTTTCTCATCAACCTACTCTGTTTTTAACTGGCAACAAATTAACTTCATTCTTGCCCAAGTCCAGGCTTTTCCTGCTGCAGTAATGGGTGATCTCACAGCCCTTAGCCTCACCCACAAGCTTTTCCATCCTATTTTCCATCCCTGATCATTTGGGGAGAGCAGTGGGTGTCTGGCAGCCAACCAAGAATGCCCCACCATGAAACCAAAAAGCTTGTCCAGGATGCCTCAAAAGCCTTGCTAACTAAGAGGCAGATTTATTCCTAAAATTGCAATTGCTTCTTCCTCCACATCATAATTTTCAATACTCTTACACTTCAGAGTTTCAGAGAATATTCAGAGAAATATGGTCACAGTCATCCTTTTCCCATTGTGGACTGGTCCAATCAAAAGCATTAAATATGAAGAAGGAGCAGAGGTCATTTTTTCAGGCATTAAATACTTTCAGATCATGACTTTGGCTGTGAGACAGATTTTCAGACGCCTGACTACTTTCTTCTGAGGTGAATATGAACCCTCAGACTGAAATGCTGGGAGTGAAAACTAGAACTGCAGCTTTTGCACATTTTATTCATGCCACTTATGGTAAGTAATTCATCCTGAAAAAGTCATAAAAGAAGAAATACTACATAAAGTGAACACTGTGGCTGCAGATATACGATTGGGCATGAACCCTCTGAACGTGCAGTTTCAGATCATATCCAAGGAGTGCCAAAATTCATCAGCCCTGGATACAAAGAGATTGTTTCCCAAGAGATTTGGAGTCTGGTTCATACAGAGCCTGACCTTTGGGGGAGAACTCTTCATAGTTTGAAGCAGACCTGCTTCAGAGGCAACAATACAAAGCACTTGGATCCAAAACACACTTAATAACAAGAGATCCATACCAGCTCCTTCTCAGCTCTTCAAGCACATGAAAATTCCYTAAGAATTCTTTCAAGAGCATGATTCAGCAACAAAACCCTGAGAAGTGGAGGCTGGGCGACAGACTCAAAAAGTGATACCAAAAGAAGCACAAAAACATCCTTAAAAAGGATTATAGGAACAAACAGTAACTAAAAGAGTTTAGAGAACCAGGTTTCATCCACACCTAGCCAGGAGGCAGCAGAAGTCTCAACAATTAAATGCTTGTTTTCAAGGAAAAGACAGCATTTGAAGGGGATGGTGCCTTCAAATGTCAATTGGTCAAATTTCAGAAATTGGTGACATTATGTGAAACTCTGCCATGATTAAATAATAAACCAAGCAAAGAAAAAGAATCCCAAAGTATAATATTTCCTTGTAWTTTTGAAGTGGGGGATCAAGGCAGAATTCCAAGTCCAGCTTGCTCAGAGTTCTGGCAGAGAAGGATATTCAGCTTCCACTGGCATCCTTTCTTGAGTACATATTATGCATTTACAGGTTCATCCACTCCATATTTTACCCATAYATCCACCCCTACAGCAGGTTTACTGTGCTTTTTCTATTCTGTAAAAACTTCCTATAGAAGAAGAGAAAATACTCATCTAGGAGAATGAAGAGCATTTTCATTACATGCAGAGCTGGTGGCAGATTGAGACTTCACACTTGGACTTTCTGAGCAAAGTGCCCTTGAGGAGATGCCTTTATGGGCAGCTAAACAAAGAACTTTATGAACTTTTAGWCCTGTAAATACAGCCCTGCTGATGGGTGTCAAATGTGTAGCAAATTTGTAGTATTTAATTCAAGATCATCTGAAATACTGAAATCACTGCTTAAAGATGTGGAGTTATTTAAAATACGCCTAGAAACAGAAAAAAAATCTTTTCTTTCAAAGAAAAAAAAAAAATCAACTCTACTTACTTTCTATCTACTTTCTCGACTTACTGATAACTGCCATCTGGTTGAATTTCCTGCATGAAATTAATTCCAACTTTAGTGTGCTGGGCATACCTCAGAGGAAGAAAGAGATGGGAAAAGCTTTCATTTCATAACCAGCAAATGAGGAAAAGCTACATTAGAAAGATGATTTTGATGATCACAGACACCATGTTCGTATTTTGAAAAGTCTGTCTTAATTTTCCTTATTTGAATCAAAGCAATTTCTTACAGTTTAATTCCATTTCATATCCAAATACCTGTGAAAACTTTTTATAGTACCTTTTAAATAGATCATACAGCCTACAATTTTTTCTTCTGTATCCATTCACTCCTCTTTTTTATCATTTTGTATTGACTGCTTCCCTCAGTCCTTCTTAGTAAGTGGACTTCTGCTAAATTGTATATTTAATAGTTTTAACATGCGCTATTTTAGTCCTAATATGACCTTTTCTTTCACTATCTGGTACATTCTACTTCCTAATTCTGCTTTTTCTATTTCAATACACTCTCTTAATTCAYAGAATATGCTGAGTTGGAGGGGACCCCCGAGTATCATTGAGTCCAACTCCTGGCYYTGCACAGGACTGCCCCCAAGAGTTTAACACACCCCAAATTATCTGCCACTGRGCACACACCTTCCTTTGTTGCCTTTTTTCCAAGAGAAGATTCCTGTTCAGATTTTCTGTCACCTGCCTGACTTTTGACATTTGGGAGTTCCTGCTCCTGTGCCCYTGGGAGGTGATGTTTAAGAAGTGCCCAAGCACTGATGGACCCCAGGAACTGCAAAAATATTTTCTCATTAATTTCCTGAGCAGCCCAAAGTCTCTCTGGGCTCTCCTCATGCCCAAAGCTGATCTCCCCTTGGYTCACCAGACCCRCYCTGATGAGAARCAGYAAATCAAGGARGGCACCTTTCCCAGTCAGCTTCCTTAGGACCTGCTCTGTAAAATTGTCACCCAGGTTTTTCAGGAATCTTCTGGCCCGGGTTGTACCAGCTGTGCCATGCTYCCAGTGAATTTCTAAGGTGAAATCCCCCATGAGGACAAGGGCAGGCGGTTTGGGAACATCTCTTAGCTCCTCAGAGAAGGATTTGTCACTGCTCCCTGGGAGCGCTAAAGTAGATCCCCACTATGACAAATTCTTTGTCCCTTGCTCCTCACCCAGGGGCTCTCAGCTGTGCCCCTGGCAGACACCAGGTTTCCCTGGGAGTGGGAAATCTCCTGCCACAACTACCCTTCCTTTCCTGTTACCAGAGGAGCTCTTGGTGAGGGGTACAGGTGGTGTTTCAGAAGGTCTTTCTCCCACCTCATCCCTGCCTGGCTTTGTTGTTCCACATGCTTTGTAGAAGGTGCCAGTCCCACTCGTCCCATTTCTGGGAAGGAGGGAGAACCTTCTTCCTGATACAGGAGCCTGCTAGTCCAGCCTTCATCCTCAACAGAGCTGCTTTTTAGTCCCTTTCCCCACTGTCCATCTTCTCTTTTTTTCCTGCTGCTTTCTTTACAACCTCTGTCCTCTCCAGAAATTTTTTCCCCATTTTCTCTCATTCACATTTCTCCCCAGTGAGCTGCTCCAACAAACTCATGCATCTGAACAGACAAGGTTCCTTGAGGAGACGTGCTTTAGCCTGCACAACTGCTCAGTGCTTGCTTTGGCTTTGTAGGGTACAAGCCTAGCTGCATTATACAAGGAACTGCTACTTTTTAAAAATATTAATCAAGGTCTAAGAAAAAATTGGGTGAAATCAGCTCAAACCATGCCCCATGTTAACAGAATGAGATGTATCTTAAGAGGAGAAGCCAAGCACTCCCTCAGGCTGACATTCCTGGGGAAGAGGGAGTCAGGGACACACTTTTAACCCCAAAGGGTTCTGTGGCTCCTTAGGACTACTCAAGCTGTCACCTTCAGCAGAGACTCCTGTACCAGGGACAGACAAGAGCTCTCTCCATAAACTGTTCTCCTAAGATCTCCCTAAAAACCAGGCAGAAATGTCAAAAAATACCTCAGAAGCAGCACAGAAAAACAGTATTTTTTACTTCAAACAAATCATCTGGCTGAAGGAGAGATGATAAAAACATGGGATGATATGGCGAGATGAGAAGAATTATCTTTTTGGACCTCATATTCTAAAGTAACAATTTTTCTTGGTTTCTGCTTTCACTGAACTCTAAATCACAACCAAAAGAGCTGCACAGTTGAGATKGCAATTGCTCTAATAAATTACAAAGAAAAAAAACAACAGTGAACAAACCACTACTAATCTCTTTACTCTTCATTTATTATTAAGATAATGCTGAAGTTCCTGGAATTGGCATATTATATCACAGAGCACACCTGACATTTTCCCTATAAAAATCCTAGCACATTAGCATCCCAACTGCRGTAGGGTTTTCTTGGCTTTTTTAAAATGTCACTCAGGCTGAAATTAAATAGAGTTCAGAAACAGCATTCAAAGCCAGGAGCCTGTGAAATGTTTAGGAAAATTAACTGGTATTTACCCACTATTCACAAACTTTCCAAGCATTAACAAACTTTCTACAACYTGCCAGAAACAGCGTTGAACTCTCTTAGAAAGCTCTTCTTTATAGCACTTACACATCCACTAACTGTGCACATACTTATATTAAATATTTGTCATTTGTTCTTTCATGCTATTCTGTGACCTCTTTAGTCCCTTTCTCCTCTCCTACAAATCATGTACAGAGAAGGACAGAATTATCAAATATTGTCAGTACAGAATATCAAAACTGGGATCTAAAATGCACATTAAARCTCTTCTATACTACTGCAACATTTTTGCTGAACATCTGGAAAATTTTCATTCTTCTTTCAGAGAAATCTTTTAAGTGCCACTGGATTAATCTGGGAATGAAAGCCTTACTCTGTAACAACCCACTTTTTATCACATGCTGTATTTAACAGTTCATTGTTCCAAAAGCTTGCAGGTAATTTGCTTGATATATTAGCAATTACCTTCTTGGGTGTAGCTGGGTATTTCTTCCTATGTAATTAAAACTGTTGAGTTGAGAAAACCAATCTAAGCCATTATAAAATAATGTAAGATCAGAACCTCTTCAACTTTGCTTTAACCTGGATTTGTAGACTCTGAGATTTTCAATCAGATTTTAATTTCTGACTTTAGTTGAACATTATCCTTAATCTAAAGTGTCAGCAGTTAAATACATTTCACTTTAACAAGAATTATGAACAAAGCCTCTTTCATTGCTTGGTACTTTAATAAAGATATGAGATGGAACTGGTTTAAAACACAACTGTAGAAACATAAAGAAGAATTTGAAGCATGGCAGGTGTACTTCAGGCAGAAAACTCTGCATATGACAACTTTTACGACTTTTAAGGAACCAGCTCCTTCACCAATTTTATACCAAGCCTATCATGAAAACAAGACCTTGATTACAAAACACTGCCCGTGCAAGAAACAATCAAGAGGCTGAGAAAGAGTCTTTTTAAATCTGGGCTGGTAAAAATAAATAAATAAATCAGGGCTTGCATACCTGTGAGTGCTGCCTCCATTTGCCTCCCTAAGAGCATCCCTGGAATCACAAGCAATGCCYAAAAGTTGCAGCAATCAGGCAATTGCACCTGAGTCACACAACAGAATGAGCCACTGCATCCTCTGCAGCCACTGACCCCAGCAGAAGATGCCTTGAGGTGTTTGAAGCGGATCAGAATCAGGGAATTCAAAGTGGAATTTTGAATTGCTCTCTTCTTTGCATCTGTGATTATTAAATATCTTTTAACTCTTACATTGAAAGAGACTCAAGCAGCCACATTCCATCTCGTCCTTGGCAAACCTGATTTTTTTGCAAACTTCCATGACTTCTGCCTCAGTTCCCTCTTGTCCCAGCAACACTCCCTGCCTTTTGGATCAGTCCTTGCTCAGAAACAATTCCCTAACTGATAATCCTTAATTTAGATATTCCTAAAATCAGCTCCCCAATATGCCATAAAGGAACTGCCTTTAAATATCCTCAACCAGTTGGTTCCTCCTTTCCTTCCTTCTTAGCCTATTTCCCTGCAGTGCTCAAAAGGGGACCAAAGGAAGACAAATATATTGCCAGTGACTCTACAACASTTTGACAGWGCAATTTTCAGCTCTCTATAGCTCCCAGATAACACTACACACTATCAGCTCTCTGAAAMCCTAATCAGTTTTCAATTACCAAAAAAAAAAAAAAAAAAAAGAGAAAGAGGGAGAACAATTAAGGTTGAAGCCAACCAGTCTAAATTGCTCAATCTCACAAACTCTTAAGGAGAGGGGAAAAAAAAAAAAAAAAAAAGCACACTTTGACAACCCAGCTCTCAGGTTTGCTACATTACCATTTCTGCAACTTTTTTTTTTAAACACTGAAAGCTGCTTTGGGGCACCCAGCCTTCCTACAACCGAGCACTTCTCCCTGGGTATTCAAAACAGAGTTCTGCTGTGCTTGCTTTATAGAAATCAGAAAGCWAAGACTGCTTGAAGAAATCTCTTTTAGAAAATTCCTGTTTTCAAATTCACATTATGGTCAATCATGCATCACTTCAACCTTCTCTATACAAATTTAAAGTCCCATGAACTATGTTCTGGATCCTTCAGGTGTGGCAAAGGATTGGATTAGCTAAAGCTGACAGCAGCACTCAGCACAGACATCTTCATTGATTTGTACACTGCCCACTTCCTTTCCATTTCAGTACACTGCCTTATTTACCAGACTGGGTTTTTTTTAATGTCTTATTTTGTCTGTTGTTATTTGGAGTTTATTTGTTGGGAGGGGAGGTTTAAAACACAGTAAAAGAACCACTTCATCGAATCTTTAATTATGTATACTCCATTTCAGATTCTTGGCTGGGCTTTCCCTGCTGAAATAGAACTCTATTAATGCCCTTTCAGACCTAGCTATGGCTCTATTTTTGAAACCAGCTTTATTTCTTTGTTTACTTCCAACACATTACTGAGTGCCAATGAAAAGAAAAATCCCTAGGGCATTTCACATTTACTCAAAGTCAGCTCTCCTGAAGGCAAAMCTCACTCCTGTGCTGCTCCTCAGAAATGTGCTTGCATGACACTGCTGAAAATGATGACATCTGAGGCTGCAAACCCCAGACAGGCACAGCCTCGGTGCTGTCACAGCAGGCTCAATTTTCTGAGGAAAAGGCAAAAACAGATCACGCCATTCTGACACATCGTGTTCCAAAGACACCTCCACGCTTTGAAAAAGCGGCCCTTCCAAAATTTTGCACCACCCTTATTAAATTAAAATCTCCAAGCAGCTTGAAGCCTTTCTTGTAAGCCTTATCCAACAAGCAATTCACTGATCTCTTTCCCTACCCTCTCTGGAGCATCGTGGAAAGCACCTGCAGTTATTRTCTCCACCTCGACTTTGCTGCATCAGCCAAAATATTTTAAATGCTTCTCTTTCACCTAATAYCTCCTTTCTCTAAACATATTACCCTCCCCCTGAAGGACACAGAATATTAATTTAATAAATTCTGTACCTTGCTGCTCTCAGATCTGTTTTCATTTTGCTTCCCGGCGGTTTTGTTTTTCTTTCTTCCCCCCAAAGRTCTTGAAATTAATTCAAATTTTGGTATCTTGGAGAAGTACTTTATCATCATTTCTATGTTATCTTATATGCAAGTGCATAAAACATTGATTTTTAATCTCTTTCTGYTGTACTGTTTGTTAGACTTTCTCCCCTGAAGAACAAAACTGGTAGTGCTCAAAATCCTAAATCATGGACTGCTTTTTAATGAAAGGAATCACAAAAATCAGAATACAATTCCATGTCAGAGGAGAAGCAGTACACACCTGCTCAATGAAACCCAGACACTTAGCTTTGATCACACTTCTCATTTTTAATTCTACTAATATAGGCTGGTGCTTTTATCCAGATCACCAGAAGCACAGAGACCAACCTGGGCTCCAATTTCACATCCAAACTTACACAGAGTTACACTTTTTTTTTCCTCCAGATATTTACTCCAAGGCTATTCTAGTTTTCATTCATGACCTGTTGTCAAACACTAGTTATCCTATTTAGGCTAAATCCAAACACCTCATTTCCAGCTGCATGGATGCTCCATTCACACTTTTTTGGAACTGCAAGGTTTCAAGGTTGCTTGGGAAGGCACCCATTCAAGTTGAAAGCTCAACAGGCATCAGTGAGATGTTCCCACATTTTTTACCATCTGTGATATTTCTTTCCTGCCCTTCTGGTTAAAGCTACCTCCACCTCACAAAGTACTCAAAGTACTGCATTTCCATACCAAAAACTATACCCCAACTAATTGCCTTCCTCTCATTTCCTGACTGTTTTTGCACTTCTTCAGTAAATGACAGCTTCATTCACTTATTTTCACTTTCACCTCTCTCAGATATCTACAAACACTAAAACCACTTGATCTGGGGTATTTTTTTCAAACAATATTTCTTTGAGAAATAGAATCCTAGAATCAGCCACAGAACCGCTGTCAAGCATTTTCATCATGCAAACACTGAAGATTTCCTGCACCTAGAAATAATTCTGTGAACTTAGCAGTGGTCTGGAAAGCAACAGAGATCATATGTGACGTGGGGAAGAAAATCCACTGATTTTTTTTTTCTCTTCAAACAAGATCCACTGAAAGTGCCAATGCAATTCTAACTGAAATCTGTAGAAGCATGCAGTCACTTACCACCTGAGCCTTCAATTTTCTATATATAAACTTGTGAAGATATATTTGCAAGACAGATTGCTAGTATCTGTATTATAAATTGTATAATATATGTAAYTATTAAAACATCTGCAATGCTAATATATGTAACTTGTCCTTCCACCATTTTTAATCCTTTTTGCAGCAATCTCAAAGGCAGCTTGCAGGGTGTTAAGCCCCAACTCACTCAACGAYTTTAAGGGGAAGGTAATTWGAGTCACTGGAGRAAAAAAACCCACAAAATTCTCAGGAGGTTGAATAACAAACTTTTACTCACAAACTTCAGACCATTAAGGCAGAATGGGGCACTTTGCAAGTTTTAACACCTAAGCAAAAGTAAAGCACTTCCCAAAGCACTGAYTGAGCAAACCTCAATCCAGCCAGGTAAAGCAAGGCTCTTCACAAACTTTGCCAAGATAAACTTAAATTTAGTAAACTTGAAGTTATGCAAACACAACAAGGCACTGACCAAGGCATTGACTAGAATTATTAAAGTGTGGCTAACAGATATTTCAAGAAGTCAGGAAAAGGGACAGAAAGAAGGAGGAGAGAAAAGGATCCTCACTGTTTTTGGGTCCACCACGGCCCCAGCTGCTTTCAAAATCCAAGGCAGTTCTGAATCCCTTTAACCCTAAGCTCTACTGAGAAAGCAGTTAAACCAAATAACACCACAGAAACAGGCCCTGCACTCTGCCTGCAGATGCAGCAGGGAAAATAAATAAGGGAGCAGAACTGGCAGCTCTTCAGTGCCATTGCTTTGATAATTTTAATCAAGTGAAATGCTTAGAATTTGCTTTGCCTTGCAGCTGGTATGAAGCAATCTCCTTCCTTCTCAAAGTCAGGTACTTCAGATAAGTCTTAGTCCATGGGACCAAGGATATCAGGAGTGCTCCTTAACAAAGCTCATTGCTAGCCCAGATTTTATCCTGAGATAAAACCCCCTTCTTCTGCAGTTCTCCCATGCTCGTAGATCATTCCTAGCATCACTACAGACAGTTTGCCACAGCAGAACCCTTCCCTGTGAAAATGTTACACCTCAAGAAAGACAGCCAGGCCAGCAAAGGCATTTCAGCTTTTCAGAGAGTCCAACCAAACTCTTCAGACATTTGGTACCATTTCAGAAGTCAGCAAGGACACCTCTGAAACGCAAAAAAAAAAAAAAAAACCTTAAAAAACTTTAAAAGCCATCCAGAGCTAAAAAAATGCTTCCCTGACCTATCCACATGAGATTGCCACCCCTCTAGTTATTAACAATGGTCCATCACACAAGCTTAAATTCAGACACAGATAAAAAAGGCAGCCCCTCTGGAAGCTGAAGCACTCGTGAAATGAAACCACCTACAAAATGAAGCTCAGAACTTTCCCTCTTAATACAGAGATGGTGCCTMATTCACTGGCCATTACAATGGGGCCAATTAAAACTTTTTCTTCCCACATTGCAGGCTGGATTTTAAGCTCAAAGTCTTTGCTAAGTCTTTTAAAACACATTTCAGAGCCCTCCAACTGCCTGCAGGGGAAAAAAGAGATAATAAAAAAATAGCACTTTCAGACAGGCTGGGACTTTTGAATGTGTCTGACTGCAGCGACTTCACCCTTGGAAAAAAAATTACCTGGGTAATTAAAAAAAATAGTTGAAAGGAAAACATAAATTCTAAGTGGGACAGAATTTAATTGATATTTTACCTCAGTGTACACTGCAGACCATACACAGAAGGAGTTACTGAGGTGAAAGCCAAGACTACCCAGGAAKGAACTTTTTAGGTGATCAAAACTAAAAAGCACCATTTGCTCATTTTCATTTAATGGCTTATCTGTGATCAGTCCAGAGGGAGAACCCAGCAGAATGAATATTCTACAGTATTATACACAAAAGTGGACAGCCCAGGGTAAGTGGAGAGACAACTCAATGATCTCAGAAGTCTTTTCCAACCTCYRTGGCTCTATGAAAAGCACATGATCTATGTTTCTCCACAGTCAGTATCACACCTGATGCCTGGTATTTATTGGCTCATTAAATGCATGCTTTGCTTTGAGACACTAAATCTGATTTTACATTCAGACTTTTGAGGACATACAGAAAATGCAGTGCATTTTCTGCTGCTCCAAGCAGTCTCTCAGGAARCCTTAATGGCAGTGCCCAAGTAGTCCTTGGCAAAGACTACATCAGGAAAACTTTAATGGCACAGAATCACTGTTTAACTCCCTGCAAATGCTGCTGTAAATGAGGAAAGYTAATTTAATTACCTGTTTTAAGCCCCAAAAAGTAGGTGACTTATTCACTGCAAGCTGTGTTTCCTGACAAAATTATGTTGCAAAGTGCCCTAGTTATGACAAACCTGCAGCCCAGGCTTGCCACACAATTAGAGCCAGGTGCACAGATCTTTTGTCACAGCCCTACATGAAATTTCTGCTTTCCCCTGGTGCTTTCTGACTGATCTCACCGGGAGGCTGGGCTTTGAAACTCTGGCTGGCTCACAGCAAAGCCACTGGGAGAGTTCTGAACACCAAGGCCTGAATAATGTGGTTCCTCAGCAAGGGAGAAAGTCATTTTCCCCTATTCAGCCCTTAGAGATGGGAAGAATAAATTCAGGTTGCAATGACTTTGACTTCACTCAACAAATGGTTTAAAAATTTTATGGTTTTGGAGAATCTTTGTCCTAGACCCAGAGAGGCTCTAGTTGGAAACCCTTGATGTTATCAGTCACAAGCCCAAATTTTAACCATCTGGGCACAGCTGATSAAGAGCAGTGAAACCAGCTTGGAGCCTCCCATCTGGCTGTGCTGGATCCTGCCTACCTGGCTGTTGCCTTCTTCCAAGTACAATTCCTTACTTTTAACATAGAAAACCTCGAATTCTGAAGACACAACCAAAAAAAACCACAAACCAAACAAACAAAAAAACCAAACAATCCCCCCAAACTTGCAATTTATAAATCAATACCTACTGTCTCCCYGGGAAATTTATGTCATTATAAAATATAGTTGATGCCTGTTGTCAAGAATGACAGAAAGCCAGATGTTACTCTACACGGTGTAAGCAAATGTAGATTTTCCAGACTGTTGCCYGAAGAAATTTTGGAACAACCTCTATATCCATCATAAGCATCAACATATCCACTCACTGCCACTGGAGATGATAATTAAGAGCTAACTGTACGAGGAAGCATCCAGCTCTTTATTTCCTCCATAATTTTAAATGCTACAGCTGAGATCATCATTATCTAATTTCCAAACTACAAGGCTCACTCAAGCTGACTGATTCTGTTCAGAAAATCAGCCTGGGGTTTATCTCTGTCACCACAGYCCTCACAAGACAGCTACAGCAGTTAGTGCCTGCCAGCTGATATTATGTGGAAATGTGGGGCAACAGCTCCTGWGAGCAGACATTTGTGCTGTTTAACACTGTGAGAAGGGCTCTCAGCAGAACTGCTGCCCTGGAGATTAAATAAGATGGGAGAGAAGTGGTTCAGTTTAGGACAAAGGGATATCTTGTTGGAAGTGTGGATATTTCACCAAATTGTACCAGCATTGCAGGGCAGAGGGAGCACCAGAAGATCTGTGCTCGCTGTTTGAAAATCAGCAGCATAAGGTACACTCAGAAAAAAAGGCACACATAATTCATAGAAACACAGATCTTTGTGCTGGTAAAAAATGGTTGTGAAAACATGAATGGGGTTTTAAATTTGGCATTTCAGTGTCTGAAAAGTGACAAAGCAGAGAAAACACAACCTGCACAAAGAGATCATGCCCCTGGCTTACAGAGGCTGGTGCTCTCCACTGGTTTCTCACAGCAGGGTGTGACACCATTCCGTTTCACTCATCCCTGCACCCAGGAAAAACCTCAGAGAGAAGATCCAGCCAGAAAKTGCTTTCCACTCTCACTTTGAGAAGGAAAACCAGAGAATTAGTTTCTATCTCTGGGTCAATTGCAGTTGCCTGAAAGGCTTTTAATTCCACCACTGTGTCAGAAGCCTGTGTGCTCCCGTGCTTCAAGATATAGAGAGATCTTCTTCAAGCCTTACATTTTGCTCCCTCCAAAATTTTTCCCCAAAGACACTGTCGCGCCTCAGCTGCTCTTGTAGTCTGGAAATCTGACATATGCGACATCACCTCCTTAAAACCCTTCCCTCAGTAAGAGTTAGGATCCAACAGCAATCCTAAATGTTTGCCTCATCCAGCCATTGACTGCTGTCATTGTTATTCCATGAAYTGAAAACAAGAAAATGAATCCATGGATAAAATAAAATCCCTCTAGATCAGATCCTTCTCCATGTACTGTGAAGGAATGGAGAAGGGTGAACAGTTCCAGCTACTGCTGTGGTGTTTAATAGCAGACATTAATCATTTCAGTACGTATTAAGAAATGCTGCCATATTACCAAAGAAATATGTCACCTCTCTGTGCAACCCACTTCAACCCTCAGGGTTGAAAAGCTAAAATCACATATGCAAGGTAGTAGGACTTGAAAACCTGACCTGGAACAGAAATATCACTGACAAACTGAAGCTTATATAGAAAAAAACTTTAATTTGCTTATTAAAAAGTTGGGGGGTTTTGTGTTTATTTGTTTGGTTTTTTTTTTCTAATTGATGGTTAGTGTCCAGATTGATGACTTGGATTTTAGAAGTCTCTGCTGTGACGTGACAAATTTCCTGCACCAGTGAGTACTGAGGAGATCCTTTTGAAGCCCCAGCATACATCCAGCATAGGTACTGATGATACCTTCACTAGATGATGYGACAGGTACTGATTTTACCTATATTTTCTCAAATTTAAGCAAGAGGGAATTTTTGCCMTGAACMTTTGCAATTYTATTTTTTTTTAATGGGCTGCACAAYTCTTCTTTGAACATGAAGTTTTGTTGATTTGTGGCCTAAAACTGCCTCTGTTCATGGGATGGGTGTTTTGCAGGGATCCCATGAGAGGGGCAGAGGAAACACTGGCCTGTGTCTCACTCAGTGTGAGGACAAGCAGATCTCAAGTTTAAAATGCTGACCAGAAGCCAAGCCTGGATGAATTTTGACAGTGCATAAGGTTCATGGTGAGAGAGCAGCATCCACCTCCCCAACCTGTCCTCAAAACACTCCTAATGGGGCAGCACCGCTCAGAGAAACTGAGCCTCAGCCAAGATCACTTGCACCAGCTCATCCTGCAGGARCAGCATCCCCTTTACTCAGTAAATATTCTGCTTTAAGTTCAGCACAGTCAGCTGAACGGTTGTTTTATTTTTCACATGGCAAACACCGTGATACTGCACCGACAGCCCCATTGCTGACAGTGTCCTGATGCTTCTCAAACCCATTTTACCATTTGGTGGGGTACATTTAAGGGAAGAAAAAGTGAGTCCTTGAAGTAAAATTCTGGTGGAAGTCAGCTTCCTTAGCTACCTGCCACTTCCAGAATAAATTAATTCCTRCAGGGATTGCCACCAGCACAAGCACCAGGCATCCACCCACATGGCACATTCAGYTCTTACACTTTTAATTCATTCATTTTAGTCTCTTCAGCTGGGTTAGAGGTTTCTACAACCTCTCTGGGGATAAACAAGCAAGCTTAGATGACTTCCTAACCTCTTTTGAAATCTTTAACAAGGTGCTTAAACACACAGCAGCTACTTCTTAACAATAGGGATTAGAAATTTTCCTTGTCCTGAAATAACATTCAAAGCAGAGCTGACAATGTCTCTGAAAAGCTCCTCAAATGGCAGTGGTAATGGTTGCTAAACCTCAKGATTGTGAACCATTTAGATCATTAGATTATTTTAAATTACCCTCACAAAAGTTAGAGTGATGCTTGGGAAAAAAATTAGCAGTGAATTAAAATCATTAACCATGCCTGAAATGTCTTAATCTTACATTATTTCTACTTCAATGGGGTGTTCCTACTGACATGTTATTAATTATTATTGCCACTGTGCATTCTCAGTTTCTACAGTAAAAAGTTTCATTTCTTAATTAGTCTCTCAGCAAAAGGGCATTCCTTAACAAAAGTTAAGCTTTTATACCTATTGCACTCTATTTAAGGCAATAAATCAGCTTTYCCTCTCCACCAAATACTTCAACTGRGGCAAAAACATATTCAGGAAAGAGAAGTATCACACTTTGGTGAAAATAAGACAATATTTCAAACGGGAAAGTTTTTAACTGGTGCGGCTACCAAAATCATAAGAATGGATGTATTATGTMAGACCCAAAAAYCTGARCATTCACCCCAGTGTSTATCTSAAGCCATTGCTGGAGGAAGATGAACAGCAGCGAAACACAGAAGTTAGAAGTAGTACAACAAACCCTCCTTCCCAACAAGTTATCAACCCATGAGAACGCTTCCCACACGACAATTTAATTTCTTAATAGCGTCTAGTATGTTCAGCAATTTTATCCAGCTCATCCCCTGATTCACCAGCTACTTTGTTGGGTTTGTTTTTTGGGGGTTTTTTTTTGTTTGTTTCAGAGAAAGCCAGGACGTTTCCGAGGCGTCACATCCCCCTTTTCCAGCAAGGCATCACATCCTAATTTTATCCTTTGTGAGAGTTTGCTGACACACTCAGCGCGGAATCCTCCCACTCCCAAAATCCCAGCTCCCGCGGGAGCGCTGTTCGGACGCCTCCTCATGGTCCCTCCAGCTCCTCAGCGATTAAAGCCACAAATTATCCTGCTCAGCCATCTTCCTGGAATGTGGGAGGTGTAAAACCCTCTTGATTTCCCCCTGGGAGCTCCCACGGCACAGTCCCCAAGGGCTGCGGGTGACCGCGATGGGAGATGCRCGTATGGAGTGAAAACTCCGGCAGCGCTCACTGATCCCTGGGGGAAACACCGAACTGGGGACCAGGCTGGAAATCCTCTGACTTGATTTCTCCTGGCTGTTACTAACATTTGTATTTTTATTTGTGTTTTTCTCACTTTGAGCCTTTCCATCCCTCTGCTGGCGGTGTCACCTTTCCTTTAGGCCAGCAGTGCCCTTTCTGGGGGACTCAGAGAGTGTGGAGTGGGATGGGGAGGAAGAAGGGCAGGTTTGCTTCAAGGGTAGAACCAAAAGCTTGATTAATGAGCTACGAGTGTAAATAAGACTTTTTCTCACTTCCTCTGAAGCWCATTTCAGCCAGAGCTTCTAGATCCAGAACCTGGAGCCAGGATTTAAAATATTTTGCCTGTAAAGCTCACTGATATTGCAGCCAGACAATGAAAGTTTTAACTGCTCCAAAACAAAGCAACAGGGCTGGGTGAAACCAAGTCAGTCACAATATAACCCTTCTCTACCCCATGACAGAGGCTTGCAGCAAAATGGAGCAATCTTTCTCAGTTTTCAACCTGTTCCTAAATGAATAAAAAAATCAGCTGCAGAAAGTGAGAAATCTGACAGCACTTGTCTGATCCTCATAAAGAAATTRGACTGGGAGAAGGAAAGCTGGGCAGAGAAATGAAATGCTACAACACCACAAGAGAGGAAAACTAGATAAACAGATAGCCCATGCAGTAAATTCACAAAATGAGACCCTTCCCAAGCAAAACCAATCCCACTGCTTTTAACTTTTGTCATTATTCTATTTCCTGCTCAGGTCTGAGACCAGAGCAGTCTGCTTTGCTTGCAGAACCTGCCCCAAACGGTAGAACCAAACAATGCACTGGGAGCTCATTGCTCTCCCCATAAACARAACTGCAATGGAGGTCAACAGAAATCTCAGTGGGAAACAAATATTCCACTGGTGAGGCAGCTGCTACAGGGTGGGATCTTGAGCCAGAAACAAGGAGAAGGAAGGTAAATGCTTTTCCATCTCAATTCTCTTTTTTTTTTGTGTCTTCAGCCAAAGGGTAGTGCACAAAAAATGTATTTTGAGGCATGTCAAAGCAGGAAAAATGCTGTTTGCTACTAATACATTAATTAGCTTTGAAAAGTGAGCTTAGCTCAGTCAAATTGCACATCAGGCCTGGCACATTGTGACTGAGAACACGACTACAGCAATACCAGAAAGCAAGAAGTTGTCTCAATAAGGCTCAGTTTGCTGGCATTGTGAATCAGCAGAAAATACACAGCACCCAAAATTATTCCATCCTTGTGTGCAGACCTGCATACACATATGCATGAGTACATCTAAAAACCCAGAATCAGGATAAGTTTCTCTCATTGTACTCACCGATAAATGACAAATTCTGTCAGTYAAGGATCCTGAGAGTTTCAGCAGCRGGTCTGAGTCTCTGCAGTTCAGCCAAGGTCAAAATAATAAAAACAATTCATACCACTGGAAATCCGGGCTTCACCAATGCTTTCTGTGCAGCCTACACAGGGCAACAAAGGCAGAGAGGAGCCCTTAGAGAGAAAGCAAAAGCAACGCCTCTCACCCAGCTTTTATAGGCCTGAAAAGTAAACTRGCCTCAGCTGTGGCCTGTTACTGACACAGCTGAAAACACTCTGTAATAAACCTTGTTTTTTCAGTCTTTGCTGCTTCTTTGCCACCTCCCCATAGCTCAGATCAGGAGCTAAGGACACACACAACTCAGCTCCATTTGGGAATAGGGTGGGATTTAGGATGTGGCTATCATTTGGCCTGCATCACACAAGCAGAAACAGTTGTGCACAGTGACAACTTGCAACTCAGAAAACTTCCAAACATGACATTCAAAGCTGGGCACTCTGAACCCGTGGCCTTAGTAATGATTAGCACTTGACCCTGTCACCATTCCCATTAGGTACTTAATAGACTTTTAATAACCAATGCCATTATGACAGGAAGCAGCAAAATAATTGAATGGGATTTGAGCAGTTCAGTTATTTGAGTTGCCATATGCTTGCTGATCTCGAGTAAGAGTTCTAAAAGAAGACAAAAAGCACTCTGGAAATCAATAGCTCATGACAAAATCCCAACCAATCTTTTACTGTTCTCAGAAGTGTCTGTATGCAAATTTTAAAGCCTATTTTGTGCCTGTATTTTATAAGTCCTCAGTTAATCCACGCAGGTTTGCAAAGCATGGATACTTTCACACATTTGTGGTAGGGAAGCTCAAAGTATCCATCTCTGCACATCAGGAGTTACCACCTTAATCATGCTAACAAAACACACCGTGAAATTTTTCTCCCATAAGCTCCCTATTCACTATTTTAACTGACTAATCAAGCTGAGGCATGATGAGACAAATTTTTCATTCTTCAAAATTTTGTGTTTTATTTATTGTAGAAGACAGCAGGCGGAGGGAAACAGCATGTTGGAATCAGACCCTGCATGTTTGTAGCAAGTTGAGATAATCTCTGCAGACTTTATCTGATGCATCCCTGGTTTTTCTGTATGATAGTCCACAGATGGAAACCTTAGCAGTGCAGGAAGAAAAAGAAGCACTAGAAGCATAAGAAACATGACACGAAGCACCGTGGCCAAAAACAAAACTAAATGTRAAAAACTTGCTCCTTCCCAGGCTTAGCTTTCAAGATTCAGCTATAAAATTCTCTTGACTTTCTAGAGATTGGTAATACCTGCGCTCCTCACTACATCACATTCCAACCTGAAGCAATTCCTCTCACATTTGGGTGCCCTGTGCGAGCTGGCTTAGAGAAATCTCACATTTTAGGAAGGGCTGCCTGTCTTCCCCTCTGACAGCTCGCAAGGGTTTAATTTTTAAGTGAAACATCCAAAAACTGAGCCATGAAAGATTATCACCACATCTCAYCCAGCAGGTCTCAGACACCTCTATTCTGGAATAGAATCAGCCATGAAAAGGTGGCAATCTCTTTTCAACACCAAATAGAGACAGAAAAAGAATGAACATGAATGTAGGTATCTCACTTTCAGCTGCCTTGCGTTGGGTAGATAAGTCCCAAATCCAGTGTTTATGTAACCCACTATTTATATGTCAAAATCAAAAGAATTTTGCTGCACAATGCGGGCTTTTTTACCTCACCCTGATAAACTTCATATCCAGTGATTCTGTCAGGTTGCTGGAAAGGCATTTCCCACAATCCTCGTTCTCATGGCATCTGCTGATTTCTCTAATTTTCTGGTCCATTTCTAAGAGACTGAATTTAGCTCAAATCACAAACCAGTTGGGTCAGCCTGATCAGTCCCAAAGTGTGCCAACTCCAGTCTGTATGCTATATATGCTGATATTTTATTTCTATATATATAAAACATATGCTGATAACCTATTTCTGGTAGCTATATATTAATGAAACCAGCACGAAATTGGTGATTTCATCTGTGACCCTTTCTGCTCACACATTTTCAGTAAAAATGACAAAAATTCACAACGGGTAAATYATGCRGCGTAATTTGAAGTTCTAAATCTTYGTGTGATTTGGATAATTTAGCTTGCATTAAACAATTTGGAAAGCAGAAAGTACTGACATGAAAAATAATTGGAACAAAGAGAAAGGGAAAATAAAAGAGCAGAAATGAGGGCTAATGAAAGACAATTAAATATATGGCAATTTGGAATAAAGAATTCCAATACTAATTTTGAAAGATTGCTCTGAAGAACACAGCTGGAATAAACAATTGCTTTTACTGAAAAGGCTACACRGCTTTGGCTGGTTTCTTTACGATTTAATTAATTATTGGTACAAAACCATTTGCAGCTATCTGACATTTCAATCTAAGTGAGACACAAAAATATGAAAGCTGGAGTCAAAGGGAACRTACATTTTCCCAATTTTAATGACAAACATCAGTAATTATCTGACTGAATACCAGGAGCTGGAATTAGGGATGGTAATTTTCTGTGAAACTGGCTTGATTTCCCTTCTTGGAGTGATCTGTGGACAATTAATCAGAAGACAAAAAATGCTGTACTACATCATGAAGGGCTTGCACATTTACATGAGCAAGTGAATGTGTTCAGTGTGTTCCACCTCTGCAGGGCTGCAGAAAATAATGTGTCCTGGGAAAATGGCATTTTTCCAGCCACACACCTGGGAATGACACAGTGACTTTCAGACAAAATGGTGGCATTTGTCTGTGAAATCCATTCAGCTTGTATTTATCTTTGATTCTTTATCCTGTGGTTTGAATAGAAATTATAATTCACTTTGAAGATSTGCGCTTCTGCAAAACTTTAAATAGAAGTGAATCTAAAGATAATTTTGTTTCTTTACACTAGAAGAAAATAGAGAGGACCTGCTTTTTATTACTTCTGATGAAAGTGTATAAAATATTGGAATTTTTATATAAGCAAATTTAGAAGCCTCTTCAYATGCATTCAGGCAACAAGACACAAATTAAATTTATGTTTCTGAACTCTATTTGTTACATGAATAAATATGGATTAGTGGATTGAGTCAGGATAAGCTTATTCTATTACAGTTGTATTTGTCTGAGATTATTTACACTGCTCTACATTTCCCCCAATAGATTTGTTTGGGTGGGGTTTTTTCCTTCCTTTTTCATTCCAGAACATCTGCATTTAGTCAGGGGTGTCTAATTTCTTGCAGTTATCTTTTTTTTCCCCTAACAAAACTTACATTTTTTACAGGTTGCCAAAAATATTTTAGATCTTATATATAATTATATATAATCAGATATTATATATAATATATATTATATATAATATAATTTATATAATATAATATATAATCAGATATTATATATAATATATATTATATATAATACAATTTATGTAATATAATATATATAATATGATAGATATAATATGCATATTAAAGAATACATGTAATATATAAAATTGTATCTATAATATTATATATTTTAATATATATATTATAATTCTATATTACATAATATATATTTATTATATTGTTATATATAGAAATATAGAGTATATATACTACATATATTATTTGATCTATATATAATATATAGATATTTATATTATAGTATTTTATATTATATTATAATTATATTAACATTTGTATGTTTCTAGCTTCAGCTAGAAACTGGGATTTTTTCCTATTTTTAAATGCCTTTTCCTTCATTTATATATACATACTTATATATTAAAGAGATACAATACATAATATATTCTGTATATTCTATATATCATTTTTTTCATATATATCTAATTCATAYTGCAGAAAATAAACAAAGTGCAGCAGTGCCTTAGTGAGTAATGAACAAAGACCTCAACATAATCTATTTTGGGACTCAGATAGTCATGAAATATTTTGTTTGGGGGAAAACTGAGAGCAAAATAATACTGTATTTAAAAAAAAAAAAAAACTGGCAATCCCTTATTTTGCAGGGACAGTTGAAAACTCGCTTACACCATTGAGCAGATGGCCACGTGATGGTCCCTCCCACTTCCTCAAATCTCTGAATTTTGGGAATGGAGCCCATTTGTGCTCCTGTATCCCTCCTACTCAACAGCAAGCTCCAGACTCGCCCACCAGTGACAGCTTTGGCGCCGAACAACGCATTTGGGGCTCAGCAGCTCCTCAGAGGTGGGTGTCAATAACCACACACCCACTCAGACATCACCACCCCACCCCAAAAACACACCAGCACCTCGCCTTCCACCCTCTGCACGGTGCCTGGGGCGAGGGAGAGCGCTGCCTCGGGGCAAGGCTGGTGGCTGGGTAAGAATCAAATCTGTGGGAGAGTCAAATCTGTCTTCTTCCTCCTCGCAGGTCCATGCAAACTCCCCCCTGCCAAGCAGTTTACAGATGGAGGGTTGAATGAACCAACGGTATCCTTGGAAGCAGATATAWAAAAAAAAAAAAATACGACCAAACCATGTTCAACAAGCTTCTTTCTTTTTTTCTTGCAAGGCTGCATCACTGAGGCTTCTTTCCYGAGCCAGAATCCCGCAACGCTCTCCAGAAAATGCTTAAATCCTTTGGCACTAAAATGAAAGTRGAGCTCTAAGTTCACATGCTTCTGTGTTCAAGTGAGGTTAGAAAAGAGGCAAAAAGTTCATTCTGCCAAACTAATTTCATAATCCTTGTCTGTCAAAGTCATGCAAATCCTTGCCTGTCATCATAATTTAGGATTATAAAATTTCCCGTGAGGGAGCAGTGAGTGTCCTCTGAGTGCCTGGAAGATTTGTAAAAGAAAYTAAGAGATCCCAGTCTTAGGAAAACCTCCATGAGTTTCTGTCTGGCCAATGCTGAAAGGAGAAAGCATCTTTTTCTTTTCTCCATCATCCAGATTTATATTSAGAAAGCACACACAATGTTTGTGATTTTTAAATAAATCATTAATATGCTCACTTTATTTCCTCTGCCTATACRATCTTATTTGGATTAAGTGATATTAACTAAAACTGAAGTTTCTCTGTAAGGAAAGAGATGTTGATAATTCAGTTATCCTAAAATTGTATTAAATATTTTAAGTCTGCACAATAATCTTCTGCATAATTATTGCAACAGCAAATCTTGCAGACACCACACATCCARAATTTCACAACAGGTGTCTAGCAAAAAAATTATATATTTATGTATATTACAGCTAAATAAATGAATCATAGGAAAGTGAACTGAAGAAAATATCACACATTTTCTATTCACCCAAAATATCACTGAAGCCAAGATGATGATTAAAATACTCTTTCTTCATTCATGAAGATCTGCTAAGGAGTGCTACTGAAAATGTGGAGAAATTCTTCCATATTCAAAAAGGAGCGAGTACAAGTTTGGGAAAGTATGAGCCAGCTGCTGACTAGCGCTGATGCTGCTGCCAAGTAATCAGAATTTCCAGGCTTAAAAAGATGATCAGACTCCTAACTCTGCCCACTGCTCTTGGTCCTTTCACCCTGTTGTGGATAAATTCCACCTTTTGCACATTTTGCCAGCAAAGTCTGGCTCGAGTTGTCTGGCTTTCCATTCCAAGGGCTCGAGAATCAGGAAACCTGGAATGACTCCTGAGAGTTACCTAAAATGGAGAAGGTTGAGTTTTATTCTTCCTCATTAACTGAAAGTACCATTTGTAATCTAAACACACATGTGTTTTCCTTCATTTATATWTACATAGTTATATATTAAATATATATATTAGGTATTTTATATATTATATATATAATCTTTTTCTTATATATATAATTCATATTGCAGAAAAWAAACAAATTTCAGCTGTGCCTAAGAAAAGTGTGTAATAAACAAAGACTTCAGCACAACCTACAAAAATCTTATTGCCACATCTAATGAGACCTTAAAAAAACAGGAAAAAAAATCCCAAATATTTACCAAGCTGAAGCTAGAAATGTTCAAATTAATGTGTTTCAAAGAACCTTAAGAAGGAAAAGAAAAGCAAAGAAATTAAASCCCAGCAATGCCAAAGTATGTTCCAGTGTCAGGCCACAGCAAGGGGAGGCAGAGAAAGAAGAGAGGAGTGAAGCCTTTTTATCTGGGACTGAAGAGTGGCAGGATGATGCAATGAGACTTTTCTCCATACAGATTTTTAAGCAGAAAACAAGCAGGAAGGACATAGTTCTAATTTCCTCAGGACACAACAKCCTTACAAGCTGAGAGGGWTCCCTATTAAATATAATCTTAATGAATTTTATCGTTTTCTCTTTTTTTTTTTTTTTTCACAGCTTTGTTGCTGCAAATGTATGCTTTTCAGTAAGTGCATTCTTTTATTCATGTTTCATGGAGAAGCTTCCTCTGAGCAAAAAATCTGTGTCGTTTCCATGGAAGCAGCAGTCCCCAAAAGTGTGGCCATGCAGTCTGTTCTGCACAGAACCCTAAAACACACTGCCTGGGGAACAACATGAGAAAAAACCTGCATTTAACTAATCCTGYCTGCCTGGTGGCATGGAGAGGCACAGGGATGTGCCAGCAGACATGTGAGGGATGCTGATGGCAGCCCTGGATGGGACAGGGGAAAATGTGGGAAAAAAATTTGCCTGCTAAAGTTGAGTTCAGCTGCTGTGCCAGTGCCCTGCTCACCTGAGGAGTGCAGTGAAGTAAATTGTGGTAAATATTTTGCAGTTCTGTAGTAATTCTTTAAAACTTTCTAAAGCTGATACATTCTCTTATTAGATTTATTAACTTATTAGATTGTTAAAATATTTTAGCAGAGTTTCTTCAGTGAGAYGGATAAAGACATCCTGTGCTGGGTGTGGCTCACAGGTCAGGTGGAGAAGGTTTCAGGGAACAGGGTGACATCAGAGAGGGGACCTGTCACTAGAGGGGTTCCACAAGGCTCCATCCTCTGCCCTGTGCGCTCCAATACTATCATCAATGATTTGGATGCAGGACTGGAAGGGATGATGAGCAGTTCAAAGCTGGGAGGAGCTGGTGACCCCCATGAAGGCAGGGAGGGCCTGAGACAAAGGAGAGGGCTGGGTAATCACCACCCTCGAGGAGTTCAGCAGGGGACAGCGCCCAATTCTGTCCTGGGATGGGGCAGCCCTGGGTGTGAGCATGGACTGGGGAATGAGGGGGTGGAGAGCAGCGCTGGGGAAAGGGATCAGGGCCAGCTCCTGCTCCATGGGCAGCTGGATGTGGATCAGCAGTGCCCTGGGGCCACCAGGGCCATCCCTGTCCGGGGGACATCGGGCCCAGCATGTCCTGCTCTGCTCTGGGGCAGCCTCACCTTAAATATTGTGTGAAGCGTTGGGCACCAAAATATAAAATAGGTATAAAGCCATTAGGGAGTGTCCAAAGGAGGGAAATGAAGATGGAGAAGGGCCTTGAGGGGAGGCCATGTGAGGAGGGGCAGAGGGCTCTGGGTCTGTTCAGTCTGGGGGAGACTGAGGACAGACCCCATCAGTTACAGCTTCATTATGAGGGGCAGAGAAGGGACAGGGACTGAGCTCTGCTCTGTGCTGACAGTGACAGGACTGAAATGGCCTGGAGCTGTGCCAGGGGAGGTTTAGGGTGGATATCAGAGAAAGGTTCTTCACCCAGAGTGTGCTGAGCACTGGAAAAGGGTCCCAGGGCAGTGGGCACAGCACCAACCCTGACAGAGCTCAAGGAGTGTTTGAACAAGGCTCTCGGGCACAGAGTGTGACCCTTGGGGATGTCCTGCGCAGGGCCAGGAGTTGGACTTGATGATCCTTGTGGGTCCTTTGCAATTCAGCTTATTCTGTGATTTTTGGGGAAGCAGTCATTTCCCAGATTTAATACAAGTTCCACACTTGTAGTGTATTAACCRAGCTGAATTGCTGCTGGGAAGTTAAACGTATTACAGGAGATGCTTTGCAGAGTGAAGCAGCAGTAAAAAAGAAGTTATTTTGTTGAGATGATGCATTTTATTTCCAAGTCAGAAGCATATTAAAGTATGTAGAGCATATAAATATAAGTGTTGAAATTTCATCTAGGATAGTCACGATTTGAGATAAAGCATCCAATTTTTTAGACCCCTTCTAAAACAGGGAAAAAAAAACTCCAAATGGTTCAAAATGTAAAAGGATCACTCTATAACCTGAAGGGCAGAGTGAAGGGCACAAAGATGCTTTCAGCCAACAACCTGCTCCACAGAAATGCTGCCAGATCATCTTAATGCCCCTCAGTGAAGAACCTCCTAGAAATACTGAGCAAAATCTCAGAAGGTATTAAATATATATCTGTGCATATATTTGTATTCCAGCCATGGAATGGTATCGGAGAGCATCAGCCAGGAGTCTGATCTATTGCTTTCTGAAGGGACTGTGTTACAAAGGACTCTGCTCCCTAAACCAGCTTATTTAGTTATTTATCATGGTGGTGTYTCAGAGAGAAAAATGACATGCAAGTCATTTTTGAACACCATTAGGACTGTAAAATTATCCAAAAAAAACCAGACATCCTCATTTTTTACCTGCCCAGTAACATCATGGATTAATACTTCCATACGGAAGAGAGACACCAAAATCTAACTTCAGTTTTACAGATTTCAGAGCAGCTGGTGTCTAAAGGAAAGGGATTTTACAAAAGGGTCTTCAGAATTCAACAATAAACTGGTGAAATCATAACTTCTCACACAGATTTCCCCATGGAGGGCATGCCATGACACCTGGACCATGCCAGTTCATGGGTTGTTAGTTTTGAGGCTGCTGAAATTCCTGCTCAGCACTAAAAAGGAGCTGCTGAACAAAGCAAGCAGTTCCCATCAAGCCAAATATTTTTAGCAATCACAGAATATTCTGGGTTGAAAGGGGCCCAYAAGKATCATCAAGATCAACTCAAGTGAATGGCCCCACAACCTTGGCATAATTAACACCATGCTTTAATCACTGGGGCTAATCTGAGTGGCAGTGCCTTGATACTCAGCTAAGCTTGTATAAATTTAGCAAAAAACATCCCTATTTATGGCTTTAGACTTCTGGAATTTGCACCCTATCCCACCTCACATAATGATCACCAAGTCAAGGACAACATTCAACAGAGGCAGGGAGCACCTGGGCGATCCTGGCTGAAGTTCTCAAACAGCAGGGGACTGAAGGAAAGCAATGAGGGAAATGAAGGAAAGACACTGACATCTTCACCCAAGGAACAAAAAAATACTATAAATTGTAAGAGAGGATTTGTTGCAGACTCTCAGGTTTCCAGAGGTAGGAAAATAATTTTGGGGTTTTTTTTTTTCCCCACAGGCACCACAGTTAAAGGAGAATGTCTTCAGCAATTTAGTGAAAGGGGGATGGAAGAAGGAAAGGGGTTCATAGAGCACATCCATGGAAATTCCTGCACCTAACACACTATTCCAAGCTTTTGGTTAGTAGCTGGAATCACAGGCACACATCTGTCTGTTTTYCTAGACTCAGAAATTTTCTGACATCTTTACTGTAATTAAGGAAAAGAATAATCAAAACACTGTTGCACCAGCAGTGTGTGCATCTTGGGTGGCTTATTTCTCAGTAACTTCAGCACACCTTATCCAGTTTGTGTTTCTCACACCCTCCCAATACCTCTCTCTGTCTCTCACAGGAATTTCCAGCACAGTACCACCCCTCAAATCATCTTCAGAAGTTCATTATCTACAGATAAAGTTGGATATTGAAGATGGTTTTATATTCGTTTTGACATCACTGGAAATTCACATTTATAAACAAGGCTCCTGTGTGTCAGTAACCTTTTTTACCAGTAATTGCTGGTCTATTACAGGAAAAAAAWWAWAAAAGAAAAAGCTGTAATTATACTTGTGCACTCAACGTGCCTTTCCAATTAAAAACTAAGCAACTACATATCTTGTTCATTATGAGTTCAAACGTKCTTGCTTATAGCTCTTGATTGACTAGAGCTGAGAAGTGAAAGTGTGTCGTGAAACGGGGTTTTTATTTCTTTTTCCAAAATAAAGCCAGAGTGGCAAGTCATTAACTGAATTCATGCTAATTACTTTTCAAGCATCCATACTTCACACTGTTTCTCAGGTGTCCTGAAAATCTGCAAGTGACTGATAGCCAAACCCTGGCTTCAGTAGTTTCCTCCCTCTTGCAAAGGAGCTGCTCTCTGACATGATTAGAAGGCACTTTTGTCTTTGAGTTAAGAAACCCAGGTGTCCACGGATTTAGCAGCTTTTCAAGAAGTTCATTGCAGGTCACACAGCAAATGTCAGTCATGGCAACACCTCAGCTACAGGGTTWCAGTGAAACAATGGGCTGCACAAAAATGAAATGAATCCCATGCAAGCTGCATGGGTGAAAATGCACAKCTAAAGGGACCAGACTGGAAATCCCTGAGAAGTAAGCATCCTTTAAGAGCAGGWTGCCTCTTTTATTCATGCATGACATTATTTCACATTCGTAAGACAAATTTTCATAAACAGCAGAATTTCTCTTCCACAAAGGACCAAGTTTTCCTGATTAATATCGGACACTAGGAAAGCAGGAGGTGAAGGGAGCTATTCATGAGCCTTATTTGTTCCAGGTGAAGAGYATTACACGGGGAAGAAAATGAAGGACTAGAAAAGGAAGGAATCGACTTTAGTGCCCTAGCTTCTCAGGACATCCCGTCTTCTAAATGATGACCCCTTYCACCTTTCTGGAATTCCTTTTCGCAGGTGCCAGCAGTGCTGTTTGCACATGCAGTGATTTACAAACAAGGAGGCTTTGACTACRCTTCGCTCATTTGGGGCATCAGCTCAAAACAGAGTTTTGAGAGTGCCAGACAGAGACTGCCCAGTGAGCGCACTGGCACAGAATTTGTGACAGATCAAATGCAGAATGTGAGAGCACAATGAGTTACAAAGCACATGCTCCATCCCAAATCAAAAAAGCTGACACTTTAGCGTTGCCACCGAAGTGCCAAACTCCAAAACATGAGGCAAACTACTTTTACCACACCATAAATCCCTGAAAATTATGCTTTCACTATGATTTCCCCAGTATAAAAGTCAGCTGTGAATTCAGCAGTGCGTACAAACCACTCTTTGTGCAAACACACTCCCCCTCGATCTCGTATGGCACACATGACCTCAGCTGCTAAACCTGCACACCATAAACCCCCAGCTGCCGGGCAAAGCAGGATTCCAGCGTGGATGCAGCATAAATTGCATCCTGGAATGCATAAGGCCGCTAATGAACAGCACACATCCCCTGACAAGCCAACAGCTCTCCCAAAGTGCAAAATATTTACATTCAGCACACAGAAATGGAGATATCAGCTCCTTTCCTCACTCCCTAACTTAATGCAAGGCTTCTGAGCCATCGTCCATCCCATSCTCCAATGAGTATCATGTTCTATTTGCATTTCTGTGGCAGGCAATATGCACACTACAACCTACTCCACCTTTAGAGAGGTGATTCTAATTCTACCTCTAAACAGAAAAAATAATTTGCAATAAATGCCTCCCTTTGTTAAAAACTGTTACACCTCAAAAACCTTTTTTATATAAATTGGCACTTCTTTCTTTTTGCTTGCAGATTTAAAACAAATCAAATGTATCTTGCAGTTTATTACCTGGCTCATTATTTAAGCTACTGTAATAAAAGTCACAGTAAAATTGATTTGCCAAGATTAATTTAAAAATACCACTTCTAGTATGATAACAGCATATCATTCTCTCTTGTAGCATTGATATTTATTRCGTGCTGCTGAAATTTTCAAATAAATTGAAAATGTTGCATCTCCACCTGTCAGCYCTTTCAATGGCATGGTCAGATAGATTGCAACAGGAAAAAAAAAAAAAAGTACTATCCTAGAGAGATAATTCTTATCACTGTTTTGGCCTCCCTACATGAAAAAACATTTCTGTGTTGGATTATTATAGGAAATATTCTTCATTTTCAGGCATTCCTGTCCTGTTCCACACTGGGCAAACAACCATGGGACTTTCAGGGATGCAGGGCCATAGTGGGACAAGCAAAGTAAATAAAGCACACGCAATAAAYCCTGGGAGAGGTTCCAGAAAACATCATTCACATCATCCTGAGCAGACACTGCAAGCCCAAACCAGTTCCCCAAAAATGGAGAATCCTTGAGAGGGATCCCAAGCCTTCTTGGGCAGATTTGMATGGAATGCTTTTGGGAATTAGGGGACGCATTACAAGGGTGGCTTCTGCAAGAAGCTGCAAGAAATTTTCTTTTTGTCTGACAGAGMCAATGCCAGCWGGCTCCAAGACAGACCTGCCACTGTCCCACTCTGAGAATGAACTGACCACAGCCCTTTTGCCCCATTCCTCTATACCCCCAGAGKGAGAGAGTTAGGAAATTGAGGAGTGAAATTAAGCCTGGGGAAAAGGGAAGGAAGGGGGAAAATGTTTTAAAGGTTTGGGTTTATTTCCCGTTGCCCTACTCTGATTTGATTGGCCATAAATTCATTTTGTCCTYTCATGCCTGGTTTGTCCATGGTGAAAACTGGTGACTGATCTTTCCCTGCAAAGTCAGAAGAGAAGTTCAACTTTTCAAGGACCCACAGGAGATGGATGAAGATTTGTTTTCAGACCTTTTGGTTTAAACCTGCCTGGCCCAACAGAACTGTGTATTCTTTCTAAAAGTAGTTATCTTGTTCTGGCTTATTAGTTTGTGTTTGTTATAATAAAACAAGGACGAGAGGCTGGGAGCTGCTTTGAGCACTCTGGCACATCATCCACACAGAGAAGCTGAGGCTGTTCTGCCTCAAGGCCCTGGCTGACTCCAGGTTTTACACAAATGCCTTTCTGAACAACCATTTTGTCTTTCAGCACAGAAAAATGGGAGGCTCTAAATCAATAGCTGGAGCTCACAATGGATGCAGAGCAGCTGTGTTTTTGAACAACGGGCACAGCCACGCAGACTCCAAAATGAGCAGCTGCAGGGGGAGAAGAAGCAGGGGAGGGGAAATCCTGCCAAGGCAATCCAGTAGGGCACAGGTCCTCAGCAGTGTGCATGGGAGGAGCAGGGAGCTTTTTAAACAACGAGATTTGTTTTTTCTCCCCCTTGAAAGCAGCAGAAGGAATCACTGTGTTTAATCTTAAAGTAATCCCCTCTAAGCCTGAAGCGCTTATGTCTCTGTGAGCACAGCACTCTGCTGGCATTGTAAGGGAGCAGAGGGGCATGAGAGGCAATGAGAAAACAGCACCATTTCCAGGAGAGAGCTCATCAGGCAGGTATCAGTGTCTGCTTTCTGGCAGCTGTCCATTGCAGGGCTCCTAAGTGCTGTATTTTGTACAATTGGACAGAGTGCAGGGAAAGTGCCACCTGACGTCTACTTACAACAGCTCAGTAAAATCGAAAATTGTGTTAAACTGTGGGTTTAGCCTCWGAGGCTGCAAGGTGAAGCACTCTGCTCTCAGCAGGGCACCCTCTGCAGAGCCCCAGGGAATTCAAGGCATAAAAGGAGGGGTGAAAAAATACTAACCAAAAGCCTAACAGGTTTTTACTCACCCTTCTCATCTTTTCATGCCAGTGGGAAAAGATGYACATCAGCACCGTGTGCTGGGCTGCACAGCCCTTCCAGGTGGTCATCTGCACAAAACCACTCCAACAAGGCCTGGTACAGCACTATGGAGCATCTTGTACTGTCCCCTTTGCTCGAGAACACCCAATGCTGTACCATGCAAACTCCCCTTCACTCTTATCAAGGAAGGGCAGAAGAAATCAGYTTAAAATAGGAATGGGGCAGCTGAAGATAACCCTGGCCCAATGTRTATATTCATTAAAGCACTGCAGGAAGCATAAATCACAAGAGATCTGCTATCATGCATGGCAGCAGRTTTTTTGGCCAACAGCCTTGTGCTTCCTTTGGTCTAAAAGGTAATATTCCAAAATCAGGGCACTCTTCTTCTCTCCCTCGATATTCCTCAGCTCCAGATCTGAAAGGCAGTACCAATACTCTTCTCAATAACMGTTCTGCACTCCATCAACCCATCATTGTCACTGCCAATAAATACCAGTTTAGAAAGGGACAATTACATGGTTCTGTGCAGGAACAGCGTAATAACACATCTCAGCAGCAATAATCACTGTTATCTGTACGTGACAAATGCGACGTCCAGACTTGAAAATGAACCAGCCTCTTAAAGAATAAAGCTTTTGTCAACAAAAACGGGATTTCTCCAGACTTAAATACCAGCTAGAAGCGAGGGASAGCACCTGTTTATGCACAGTGGTTAGTGTCCAAGCAGGTGCTCTGCGTAATGGCATCTCCCATTAATACCTGGTCCAATGCCCAGTGAAATCAATGGGAGTTTCAGACGTGATTTCAGCAGGATTTGAAATATGCCCTTATGACTGTTTCCCCTGCCTACTGTGCAATAAATACTTCTTTTTTACTTTTAAAAATGTATCCAGAAAAGAATACCCTAATAAAGAGAGGTAACCTTTTGTTTACAGGAAGCAAAATTTAAAACATAACTTGCAGGTATAGGACCAGACACGGAGAATTAAATTTCCTTCAGGGAGAAGGAGCTCAGCCGTACAAACAGCTGCCTTTAGCAGTTAAAATGCCACTTGGACACATGGTTATGTCTGTAATCCTTACTGGGTTTAGGGATGATAGAAGTCCCTAATGCATCAGCTGGGCTTTTCAGGAGCATGCTGGAGGCGAGCATGAGCATGCAGCTTTTCTGCCCTCTGCACTGACACCAGCTCAGTACATCCAACCCAGCACCCCAATCTCTCCTGAGGAGGGTTGAGGAGGCAGGAATCCTGGTGGCAGATTTGTTTACAGCCACACTCATCAGACAGATGCTCCTTGATCACACAAGCTGTAAAGAGATGGTCAGACAGTGYCTCTGACAAAAGCAGGGGCCTCGGGGCTGCTCCTCGCTCTGAGACACCASTGAAGTCTGAGCAACCTTGGAAACACTCTGACATTCCAGCCTGGAAATCTCTCAGACYTCTGAAGATCACAAGCTGGTGACTGCTGACCCAAAGTGGGTGACCCTCATCTCCTTAGTGGTACCAGCAAACATCAGGTCCCATTTTCATCCTACATGCTAATAAAAAACTAAAATAAACCAGCAAACCGATATAACTATGCTGTTGCTAATGAAGAATTTGAACATTTGAAAAACTGATACCCTTTAGCCATTTTAAYTGTGATTAGTGACTAAGGAGTTTTGTCAGTCCAACCTATTTTGACCAACATTAAACAGGAAAATACCTTTTTTTCTGGAAAAAAAAAGAACATCATCCATAACACTCTTTACTTAGACTACCACTCTTTGTTCATCCATGACTTTCTCATCTTCTCCCAATTGTGCCATGATTCTTTGTACTAGGCTGAAGTGTAACCACTTTTTTTTTAAAATCAGAAATGACACTGCCTTTTAACCAGACTTCCAAATAAACTGTTTCTTGCAGAATACTTAATTCCATTAAATATCCATTTCTTACACTCCTGTATTAAGATACCTTAAACACTCACCTTCACATCTTTAAAGTAACTATAAAAAGGACTAGGAGTTTGTCTAACTTTAAAAAAAGAGAGAGGGAAATTAAGTATGTTTGCATCATTGACCAGGTGTTATTTTTGCAGGACCTACCCCAGCAATCACAGTTAATCCTGCAGAAACTTTWCTGCATTACTTATTCTGGAACAACCTCCTTTGCAACCAGGTAAAAGCAAAATTCAAGACTCTGTTGCCTTCTCCAGGATATTTTTATTTAATAAAATGCCCAACAAAACAGGTTCAGGAAATGCCCCAAAACTCTGCAATTGCCTCTGCTCAGGTTATTGTTGCTGGTAGGCATCAATTTGTAAAGAGAAACAATTCTTTCAACGCTTTACTGAAAACAGTGGTTTYTATCACAAACATTAGGTGGTTTATCACACTATGAAAATAATCAAAAGTCTTAAAATTCATAAACATTACAGAAGAACATTATCTGGCTCATAAACCCACGGCACATGCATCGGCACAGCTCAGATAAACACCTTGGATGAAATATCTCACCATCAGCCGTTCAACAACCAACAGAAACTCACAATCAGTACAAATTCCAGCTGCTCTTTTAGCACTGCCAGTCACGGGTAATGACCTAATTATTCTTTCCAGACAGTTACAGAATCACAACCATCTTCCCCCTCGGATCAGGACGGAGGTGTGCAGGTTTAACCTCTGAAAGAAGAAAGGTTTCTCTAGAGCTGGTGATGAAAACACCCATTCAAAATTCAGAGATTCAAGTGTTGCCAGCAGCCTTCAGACCCACTCCCAGGTTCCCTGATGTTCTCAGCAGTGGGAACTTGCAGCCCTGCAGGTCAACAGCTAAATGCATTGTTTTCTGCTAAAGCAGAAACCAATAGGAAGATTCTGAAGTATTTAAATCCCATCTTCATTCGYAAGAATCCCTTGCAGGTGGATGCAAACCTCAGAGTAATAAATCAAWTCAATTCTAGCACAAGGCCAAAGAGGATTTTCACTGCCCAGAACAGAAAGCTTGAAATTCATTTAGGTGGCCAAAACCAATCCATATTCCAGCACTGATGTCAGAATAGCCTTTTACCAATTCCTTAAGGGATCAGTGTTCTATCCCAYCCTAGGGCTCAAACACTCTTTTAAAAATAAAATAATCCCAGAACAGGATAACATTAATGCTTTACACACATAAGGTCTTTCCAGGATGCACAATGAGTTCCAGTTCAGCCTCAGTGCCTTTTAAGTATCAACAGATCAGAATTTTGAAAAATGAGCATGAGGAYGCTGAGCAAATGAGAGGGTTTTTATGGATGACATTTCTGTGCCGAATGTTGGAATTTCTGCTGTGAGCTGCTAAAGTTAACTTTCTCTATATTTTCATTGTAGAACTTCCATTTAATTTAACTTCCTCTGCATTTCCAGTGTAGAATTTCCATTCAAGTTAACTTCCTCTACATTTCCAGCCACAAATCCCCAGTGATAACAAAGCTCTGCACCCTCTGCATTGTGAAAAGGCCCTGTCTTCAACACCCCACTCCCAATTTAGATGCAATGCTGCACAAACATGAACTGCTCCCTTAAAATAAATGAATAAAATAAAATAAAATAAAATAAAATAAAATAAAATAAAATAAAATAAAATTAGATGGAAATCAGAAACCTGCAGTTTCTGTTTCTTCACATGTGCATCTTGGATGGTGGAGTTTAAAATCAACTACACAGGCACTTTCAATATATAAATGGGCTATTAACAGGTACAGAAAATTCAAGAGACATCTACCTCTTCTGTCAGCAACCCCAAAAAAGTAATATCTTCAAATTTGGATTGCTCAGCGCTATTTATTCAGCAGCCACAGGCCTTTTGGCTGCAGTCCCTGGGAAGCAGCTGCACTGTATCTCTGTGAATGATGGGCAGGGCGATCTTGGTGCATCTGAAAGCCAACTGAAGCTTTTTATCAGCATTCCTACCAAACTCACCAAGGTGGGAGAGTCTGCTGAGAGACCAGGGTTTTCTGCAGCAAAAAAGAAAATAAATTTCAGCCACTAGCCCATGAACCATATTTTTCAAGAGCTCAGAAAATTTCTATCAGTGATTCCTAATTGAAGCTGCCAACAGAGTGAATTAATTGTTCAGCTGGTCTTCTGTTTGTTAGCTCCTGAAACATTTTTTCTGATTTATGCCTATCAAAAATGTAGCTTTCTTTGCATTAAAAGCAATGATAACAATTATGGCTTTATAAATTTAACATTTTCCTCATCTCAAATGCTTTGTAGAGTCTTAGGACTGTCCAAGAAAAAAACAATACTTGAAATTATTCACAATGTTTTGGCATCTAGTTCTTGGCTAATAAAATTTCTGAGGAAACATAAAATATTTAGGCCTATTTGTTCGTTCTGATAGCTGAAGATATAGTCTGTAGCAACAACGATATTACAACTAGGAAAAAGTAACATTTCATCTGTTTAACAGCAGTATCAATAAATATAGTTTTGTCTGCTGAAATATAACTCCAAAATACACCCTCATAAGTTGATCCCCTCATAATTTCTTAGAATTTTTTATTGCATCACACCTGTCTCTACAACCCCTTCCCACCTTATTTTTCATCTCATGGAAGACTTTTTTCAGCCTTCTGATCACATTTGACACTCTTTTTGACTCTTCTATGATTCCACAATATCCGGTTTGAGATGGAAGACTCAGAATTCCATGTAGCAAGATGCAGCTGAACCAGAGATTTACCCAGTGGCCTCATAACGATCTCTCTTCCTTTCCTAGTAATTCCAAACCTCGATTCACTTTTTTTTTTTACTGAAATAAGATAGTAAAGTCAATGCTGTCATTTAGGACAACASCACTATCTTGTTCTTGAGCAATAACAGCCTGTTCCAAGCCCATCATTTTATTTAAGATATTTTTCCCTTCGAGGTRCCTCATCTAGATTGAATTTCATCTGCCATTTTATCTCCCGGTTACCCAATGGCAATCTACCTCTGCTGGAAATGCTGAAGTAACCCTTATCTCATCCTATAAACTGTCCCCACTGGGAAGGAAATTCCCAGTCTGGCACCAAACATATCTCCCTGGCTGAGCCAAGGCCAGGGATTGCAGATAATGCTGGCCTGAAGATTTCAGTCCATAAAGGTGGGTGGTGATGCAGCGTCTGATGCATTAAAACTCTCAAATGGTCCTGGTGCTAAAGCTGATGGCAGTAGGGAATTATATCAAGCTAGTTTGGAGCAGCAGGCTTTCCATCCTGTAGAAAGATTTTTATCCTATCTAGGTCAAAAACAAGTCTTGAAATATTGTCAAACCCGCTGTGCAGAATGGGAACTGCAGCTCTTCAGCAGCTCTACTGATGGAGAATCAATAGCACCTGCACACGGCTCTGTAATGGAAGATATCAGTGGCAAAACTGGGGTTTTTTCTTGTAAAAGATGCAATGAGCAGTAGTTTATTGTTTGTTCAGTCTTTGCCAACTGACTGTTGAACTTTTATTTTGCTTTACTCTGGTTTTAATCAACAGAGCATCCTGAACGTAATGGTTGCTTTACATTTGCATTCTTCTGTCAGGATACAATAGTGGAAGCAGCTCACTGATTTCTTCACAACGGTTTCCTTCTCACACTTACTCTTCCCCTGCTCCAGCAGTATCAGCCAGGCATATTAGAGACACCTGAACACTTCAAAAAAGTGAACTGAATATCGTTGCTTGAGTCCTCTGATCTTCAGCCTTGAACAAATTATTGCCACAGCCCTGTGTAACGTTTTCAACAGGGAAATTTTTTTTATTATATTTTAGACATTGTAAGAATCACTCAATATAGAGGCCCTTGATCAAAGAGCACTTTATAAATGTAAGTGCTTTAATTTGGAATTGATTTCTCTCTCACAAAGCCCGTTGTAATCAGTGGAACTGCGCCACTGTGAAGGCAGATCAGTTTCTCTGAGAGAATTTCTTATTTATTCTAAGCTTATAACAATTAATTGGGCCTAAATTAAACCCAAGCCTTATGCTTCTCTTTCTATGAGGTTGACTTCTCTTTCCATGCACAAATTCCCACTCCTTTCATTCAGTGAATAATTTCCTTCTCAGGGATGCGTGTGGAGCTCGTGAAAGCTCCCATCCTCCATGGGAGCCCTACAGAACCATCTCCAGCTACCACAKAATGAAATTAATGCACAGCAAATCCCCTAAAACAGCAAAGTTACATAAATCCTCAAATCYTATTCCCAGTGCTTACACATTGCCCACTTTTAGGTGTCATCTGATGCCATAAATTAGGGCACAGTGAGCTTTTCCAACATTTCCTTGCCCCTTGAGCAGAATTTGCTTCCTGACATAAATTATGAAGCGTGCCCTTCAAGSGAGCATCTAGCTCAGGTAATAATGAGATGAATCCTGACAGAAATCAGTGATTAACATGCATATTAATGTAGTATKAATATTGTACTGTAGTATTTCCAGTATTAAATACTGGAAAGGTTTTGGGTTTTTTTTTTAAGCTGCAGCTGAGCAGAGTTGTTGACAGTACCAGTCACCTTCCCAGCATCCTATGCAAGTGCAGAATTGGTGAGACAGGAGAGATATTTTCTGCACCGCATTGTGCAGAGATAAATCTGTCCCTTTGAATGCCAACAAAAACTCAGCAACTTAGAAGGGTCCAAGGCAGGCAGAGTGCTGGGACTTTCAGAGCTGGAACAGRACTGTTTGGTTTTCCTCTGATTGCTTAGTCCACTCCCTCATTTCTGCACTCTCCTCCCCTCCTKTTGAAGCCAGCAATGTGCTCGTCTCCCAGAAGTTCCAGGAGAATTTCAAGTGCAATTTGAATTTTYAGTGCAGCAGYYTRCCCAGTTAACACCAACCTCGGGCTKWTTGGGTACTTTGTTTGAAAMAGAGACGAGAGAAAACCTTGAGSAAAATGAACAGGAATCAGAACATATGCTGAGCTGYTCKCTGCAAGTGATAGGGCTAACAAGGYTGCTAATTTTGTTGTCAGGAAGATGAAGAAATGAAAGATATTCCTCATAAAACTGGAGACATCCTCAGCACGCCCTGCTCACCTCCCTCAGCAATGGGAAATGCTCACCCATTTCCCAGGACTCACACAAGCCTTTCCCCTGTAAACACAGGTGCAAGAATAATTAATATTTTCATTTTGTGCTTCAGTACAAGCCAAGGTGCATTTTTTTTCAGGGATGAGGCCATGCCTGCTTACGAGGCCTTTTTAAGCACCATTGGGTAACCTTGCCATGGCCTCAGAGATACAAAAGCAATGTTGCACCTTCAGCTTTCCTTAAGGTCACACATTTCTCAATTGCCACAAATTCATGCTCAGGTTTGGAAGGCTGGCTCCTCTCCTTTACATTCTGTGAGGAATGAAAGAGGGGAAGAAACATGGAAATATTAACAGCACGGATACCAAAATTTCGGTGCCAGTGGAATTTTTATCAGCCATTCAAATGGTTACCACTCATCCCTCTGAATCCTTCTTTACTTCGTATTTGATTGCTTTCTCTGAGGCACAAAAGTAGCCAGAAAAATGAGAATGATGAGCATTGCTGTGCAAAACTCCATCAGTGCTGCCCATGCCTTGCCCTCTCAAGCAGTCTGGGAATTCACTTGTTCCCACAGCTGGATAAAACACTTATGATGTGTTTTACACAAATTCTCATCCCAAGATTTGCCACTTTGTTGTGCAATTTTTCACCCAAGTTATAAAGTACCTTTTCTGCTTCCCAAGAGAATGGTGACAACCACTGAGGAAAATAAATAAAATGAAGTGAATAACAGATAGTCAAACATGTGTAGCAAATGCTGCAGGACATGTATGACTACAGATATTCACAGATTTTAGGTTTTCCCATTAGGTCTGTAGCCTACCTAATTTTATACAAAGGCATTCAAACTAATAGCCTATGCCTTGGCAACTGCATCAAATTTCAGAGTAGAAACATCCAACCTTTTTTTTTAATAACTGATGAGTGGACTTAGGCCTTTATTCTGAAGTACTGAAGAGTAAATCATTCCTACATGGATCACCTTGATCCCAAATTCTACTTCTCTGCTGTTACAGCYGCYWATCAAAAGTTTAGATGAACACCTCTTTCCTTAAATTTTGAGTGCATTTTGGGTTTTTATTTCAGTTTATCTGGCTCAAGCCTAGTTAACCCTGAT
>NW_026623407.1:0-1286 GCF_030028575.1 Malurus melanocephalus | reverse complement strand
GCATTCGGGGCCGGGAGCCTGGCGGGCACGGGGATCTGAAACACGTCATGTGCTGAGTGACAGACCATATGCTCTGCCTGGAACAGCAGCTCTGGCTGGCTCAGAGCACTTGGATCAATGCATCAAGGAGGTGACAAGYTTTTAAAGCGATGTGTGCACCGAGCTTCTCATAACCGAGCTGTCTCCGTCAATTCYGTTCYGTGAAARGGTCCCCCAGACAAACATCACTTTGCTCATTAAGCCCAGCGCAGAGGATACGGCCTGCTGCAGACAATTGCCTCTGTTTTTTAAAATGCTGTTTCCAACAAATGTTTTTTTCACCAATTTCCACAGCAATGTAATTTGATCAATGTTGCTGGCACCACCTGTAAAAAGCTTGGGAAATTCTTAGCAGTGTTTATGAAAGCTTGCAGAAGCCAAGGAACATCAGCTTACCTGGCAGAGTTGGAGTCAGATGTTTACTAGATATGCAAATACAGATCGAGACATCATTTTTATAAACAAAGAAATATTTACTTGTTTACACTCTTTGGGCAGCAGCAAACAGGGAGCTAAAAATAAAACTGAGTGAGATCYGAGCGCACTCAGAGAAGCTCCATGAAAGAGAACAAATGGTACAGATCAAAGCTGAGGCACAGCTGAGAAACGTGGGGAATGACCTCTTCTTCCAAAAGTTGTGTATGGCCTCTGAGAAGGACTGTGGCAGCAATGTCTGTAAATAAAGGAGGAAAAAAGAAAGAAAAATGAGAGGGAAGGAAGGGAGGAAGGAAGGAGAAAAAGGAAAGAGGAAGGGAGGAAGCAAGGAAGGAAGAAAGCAAGAAAGAAAGAAAGAAAGAAAGAAAGGGTGTGAATTACTTAGAAATTCATGTGCTGTTCAGGGCATAAGCTCTTCACTGAATGACAGCCAGCAGCTCAGGGCATCCTGCACAACAAGTAAAGCCAAGATCCTGGTGCTGCAGGGGGAAAGTGTTATGTGACATTTGCAAGGAAAGCAGAAGCAGTTCCAGAGCCCYGTCTAGCTAACACAAAAGAGGTGCTAAAATTGCTGGTTCCTCAGCTCAGACAGACTTTCTGTCCCAGAACTAAAAAGATTGCCTTCCTGGGCTGGGCAAAGCATTGCTGGAGAGGTTTTCTGTTCCCATGCATGCAYGCTATAAAAATTAAAGTGTGCTAAGTGCAGAGTGCTCCCTTTATCCAGATAAATATTTGTTAGGCCAGTGATGGGGTAATGTGAATTGTGCAGGATACACATCTTCAGAGCATTCCAAGGACTGGGAAAAACACTG
>NW_026623406.1:1477459-1556995 GCF_030028575.1 Malurus melanocephalus | reverse complement strand
AGTTCCTCTACTCAAAGCTGTTCTCCTTGACAAAACCTCTCTACTCAGAGCCGTTCTCCTTCGCAGAGCCACTCTACTCAGACCTGTTCTCCTTTGCAAAATCCTTCTACTCAAACTTGTTCTCCTTTGCAAAATCCTTCCACTCAAACTTGTTCTCCTTCGCAAAATCCCTCTGCCCCGAGCTGTTCTCCTGTGCAGAGTTCCTCTACTCAAAGCTGTTCTCATTTGCTGAGCCGCTCTACTCAAAGCTGCTCTCCTGTGCAGAGTTCCTTTACTCAAAGCTGCTCTCCTGTGCAGAGTTCCTTTACTCAAAGCTGCTCTCCGTTGTCACAAGACACATTTTCCAAAACTTCTCCCCTAAGGCACTCTCCCAGAGCCTTTCCACTCTCCTGCCTCAAAGCACAATCCAATATTAACTAATTAAGATTGGACAYTTCACGTGGCCTCGTGACTCACTACAGCCCAGTTTAATTAATTTATTTTCACTTCCTTGACGTTTTTTGTATTAACAGACAGTATTCTCTGGACACTTTTTTTATTCAGTCCTGCCACACATGTCTGTTAGCTATTTCTTTGTTTTTCTAATGATTCTAAGCAACACCTTGAGGCAAATCTTGATTAGCATGTTAATTAGGAAATTCCTAGCAGGCACTTTGGGTGACAGCTTAGTCCCAATCACCAAGAATAAAAAACGTSTTCAGATGGAGACATCAGGTTGAATTACACAGATGGACACGTTGGAAATGCTGTCAAACAAATCAACTCCCAGTTCCTTTCCCTTTTCTGCAGTGCAAATCCCTTAAAAAGCAAATGCTTGTACAAACCCAGCCAAGCCCTGGCTCCCCAAGCAGCCTCCTGTGACTCTGCTGGACTTGCTTTWGTTTCTGTACAGATGCAGGAATGGGGGTTACAGAGAGCCAGGTTAGTCCAGAGCATCTCCGTGCTAACTCAGAGCTGATCCACGCTGCAGCTCAGGAAAGGCTTTGGGAATATTTCCAATGAGGCTTTGAGYAATGTCCAAAAGGTCAGAATGTGAAACAAGCACTGTCTGCTCCTTTGGCAATTGCCTCTCCTCTACTTCCCCCTTATTTGTCCAAARTAAACATAGGGCTGAACTGGTTTAAGTACTGTTTATGTAGCCTTAAAAAGAAGTATATACCTTTATTATTTTCTACATTGCTGCTGTGGGGCTAAGTTTCATTGAGAAACAAATCCACCACGCAAGCAACAGCAATGAAACACAGCTGCAACAAGAATCAGTCTCCAGCTGAGTGAAGAATGCTGATTTTTTTTTAGTTCTACACTGGTTAGTAAGGGAAAGTGMCCACCGTTGGTGTCAGTTGAATTATTTTTCTTTTCAATAAGATTTTTTTTAAAATATGAATGAATTCTTAAGAGTGCCTCAGTTCTCTCACATAATTTCCTATAAAGCAGTGCTTACAGATAATTAAGAAGTAAGGTTAGGCAAGATCTGAATGATCCTAGGTAACTACCCTGAACACAGGGAGGAAAGTTTCTATCCTGGAAACAATGCCTTGTTTTTCAATGGTGCACCTAAAATATTTAGGTTTTTTTCTCCAATTTTGTGCTTGAAGAAGACTGAAACAAGACATTCTAGAGACTCATTCAAAGTTTGGAGACTCGATGGAAAAATAAAAGGTATCAGTAAGAGAGGCACAATAAGGCAACAAAGGTGGGGGAGAGAGAGGGGGGGAAATTAAGCATCCAGATATTTCACTCCAGYCAATATGGAATATTGGAAAATCAAATATGGAGCAGTGAAATAGAAAGTTCTAGAACAGCTGCTTTGCCAAGAGTGATCTATTAAGGAAAGGTGAAACGATAGCAAAGTTGATCTACAGCAAAATTCTCAGCCTCACAGAAAGATGTTTCCACCATCCAAAAGCAGGTCATTCAAATAAATTGTTTATGAAATTCTTACACTACTGCTAATTACATGTAGGTGTGACATTCCATACATAAATGCAATAAGGGATTTATCTGGAGAGATGTAAAGTCTATGGAAAGTTTGGAAGCCTAGGAAAAAGAAAACTCACAAAGAAAATGCAAAATCTTCAATCCTATTTGATTAAGAGAAAGAGAAACTGAATTATAATTATATCTACATTAGTTATTTTCCTCTTTGAAAGTAGTATTTAATTACCTTTTCAAGAGTGAAAMATGTATTATGAATAATTTATTTATGAAACAGAAAATACTACTGGGCAGGTCTGTGTAATAAATACCTGTATGTTGTTTATATTAGAATAATGACAAATACAGGCAATATTTGAGACAGATCTGTTCTGCATATTAAGGTATTTACATTTACTGTTTGCTTGTAAACATTTCTAAAGTAGGAAAAACTAACACAGTAGAAGCACAAAACATCAATATTATTGACTTTTTACCAGGAAGATATTTACATACATACAGCTTCTGAGGCCTGCCCCCTATAAAAAACACAGCACTTTAATGCAGATGCAGAAGAAAAGTACATTTTGTAGGGGTAAAAAGTAGAAAATGAATGCAGCATTACTACATATTCATTGAAACATAGCTGCAAGGGATCTAGAAGCACATAGAATATAGGCATTGGACCTGGATACTGATATAAATTTGAAATAAAAACAACATAATTTGAAATCCTAATTAATTTCAGRCTGCATCTGAAATGAATAAAGCGTAGCAGTAATATAATTTTCAACACTGAGGATTCTTTCATTATTCAAAGTATTTCACAAAACATCATTTTTTGTCCCTCTGCAACTCCCCAGGTTTCCAGATTTTCCTTATTTTYCCTCAGGGTAGAAAATAAAACAAATGACAGCAAAAGAGCAGACACTTCCTCCTCTATCACCAAAGCCTGAGAATCCTGCATAACAAAATGAGAAATATGGTTTTGCCTTTAAGAGTTGTTACTGTTTTCTTGATCTCAGATCTCTCTCTGGAATGTGGGAAATGGAAAGGTACTTTATTCARTTTACTAATTTCTCACCTTTGATAATCTGGATGGGATGCTGCAAGAAAAAGGCAGGTGGAATGCCTTTCTGGAAGAGAAGGGCAAAGAGGGGAACCTAAATTTCACCCAGGCTGCTCATTCATTTATATGTTGCAATTCTTAACAAAGTGGGTTTTTTTTTTTCAAGTTGTGCTTCACATGCTCTTTGTAAGAGCAGCCTATTAGTGTCAAACTGTAATAGCATCAAATTAGGTGATGTGAGCACTCAGGCCCTTAAGCCAAGTGGGTTTTTTTTTTCTAATTGTGGCAAGAATGAATATGTAAAATGAATCATGCAGTCCCAAAGCACATCGGTAATCTTGGCTTTATCTGTTCTGCTGTACTGCTTTCCTGAGGAGAAAGAGGCAAGGTAAAATCCTTGMTGTGTGGCCCAGAAGCTCAGAAAATTCAGGTGATTCCACTCCTGTCAGSGAGATGGGGGCTCTTAATGTGCTTGTGAGCATAAAACAACCTAAGTGAGGAGACTGCCTGCTACCAGATTGGGTTTACAGAGATGAACACTGTGTTTTGGTTTCAAAAACTGCTTGGGTCTAATCCAAAACCCACTGAAACAGGTAAAAAGTCTCCTACTGACTTCAATTGTATCCTTTGATGAAATACAGCACCACCTCCAGCCCGATTTCCTGCTGAGAACAGAGTGGATTATGCAGCAGTTTATGATTTCCCAAGATTTCATCTTGTTTCAGTATTAGATTTACATAGAAGCATGCGGATGAGAACACTGTCATCATCCCCTCAGAGTGTATACCCTGTATTTTAAGAATCTCAAAACAGACCAGTCTTTCACCAACAAGGTTAATAAATACCCAAATTCTGTACTTAAAAGAGTCAAGTGAAGGAATTATAGTAACACCTTAGATAAACATAGGGCTGCTGCATGTTTAGACGCCTCAACTGGTTTTAATGAGTAGAGGGAGAAGGGAAAAATCCCAATTCCTAATTAATACATAAGGACAATCGTGTATTTATCAAGTCACATTTTAATTTATAGCCAGTAACTTGCAGTTATTTGAATACAGTGCTAATTGGTATACAATATGAAACAACTGTGTGCCAGCATGTGTGAGGCTGATTGAAATGGCATATCTCACTAAAATTGTTGGGACTGGATAAACAAAATGCTCCTATTTAAGTTTTAACAAGGTATTTAACTGAGCAGTGCCCAGTGCATATACAGCCTTGCTAAAATTCTGTAATAAAGAATATTGTTTAATAATCACCATAGCTATTAGTGGCCCTATATAATGAAATATTGGTAATGTCCCTGACTTTGTTCTGCAGAAAACTTAAGAATTATTTATGTTGCTGCAGATCAGCTGCAGGAGCCTATTGAAGTTCTCTTCCTTGTTGGCATATGTTCCCTGTTCTGTTTCCTATAATTACCATGCCTCTAGTATACACTCAAATACACTGGAGACAAGAATAGAAAACATAAAATATTTAATACTAAGCCTTCAAGGTGAGTACACACACAGGGATATGCATAAATCCCCTGCTTCTTATTAAAAACCTGTAGCTACATTGTTATTTTAGACTGAGCACCTAGAGAAGAACCTTTCCTTACATCTTAGCAATCCTACAGGGACCATAAGCAAAAAAAACCCAACAACAACAACAAAACAACCAACCAGAAACCACAAACCACAAAACAAATAAACATTAAAGTTACTTTCCAATTCCAACCTTACCCAGAGCAGATGCAGCAAAATTCATACTTCCTATGCAGGGGTCTCTTGCCTGTCATTAAAAGGCAGAACAACATTCCAGCAAGCTTCAAATAACACTTGTCTCTCAGGATAGTGTRAGATATTATCACTGATTAAGAAGCCCCCAGCCAGGTGTAATCCACGCCAGGGCTGACAGAAAAGCAGCTGCCCAATAAGAACAAGCAATGGTGGGTTTGAGGCCCTGGTGTTTGCCCTGACMCTGAATGAGCAGTTATTAATTACAGCACACACTCATGGCAGTGCTCTCCCCAGCTGGAACACAGCTCAGTGCACTTCCCTTTGCAGAGAACACAACGGATTTTAATGGACTAGAGGGAAAGATAGAGCAAGAAATTGTAATTTGCTTATAGTTCTTTTCCTTCTGCCCTTTCATTTGGAAAAAAAAAAAAAAATCTGCAGGAAAAAGCCTGTAGGGTGCATAAATTTCAGCAGACTCATGATGAACTTCTTCAGTCTTACCCAAACAGGGTGAAAAGAAACTCTTGTATCACAACATCTACAAAAATTTGAGAACCTTGAAATGTCTAAATTTATATTTGACTCCCTAATTTTCATTTCCTCCTCATTCATTTGGRCAAGAAACCACCCACAAACCACCACAACATGAACACTGATCAAGCATCATGAAACCCCAAATATTCCAATGATCCTTTTCTCTATAGAAAAAGGAATACTGTGACTTTTATAGGAATGCACATTTAATCTGATTCCAGACGATTGTATTTGATTGCTTTCAAACTTCTCTCCCTGTAACCAGAGCCATGCCATGTTTGCACCATCAGGAAGAGGCAGAGATCAGATCCCAATGTGCAGCTGTCACTCACACAGCTCTCTCTGCAGTGACAGAGTCGGGATCTGCAGCAATCTGGGGGCAGAGCAGTTCTGTGCTGCTCTCCTGACCCTGCAAAGCCAGCAGCAGCATTCCTGAGCACACAGATTAACCTGCTGCTCACTGCTGCCTTCTCCATTCTGCTACGAAATCAGTAAATCTGTGCTCACTGCAAACCATCAGTCAGCTTTCAGATATCACCCCCTCCTCCCCAGAAGGCAAAGGTGCTTTGGAGCTGRGTTCATTTTCACCGGAATTTCTGAAATCAAAGGGGACAAGCTTGGATATCCAACTTCATTCCCWCTTAGGCATTCATTGCAATGAGCTCAGCTCCCAAATCAACGACCTTGGCACTCCTGGGGAATGAAATGAAGTTAGCACAGTCTGTGCTGGGAGTGCAGTGACAGTCCTCCCAYACTGCTGAGTATGGGGCCATCAAGGCAGTAAATTGGGATGCTCTTCTCAAGTTATCAGCAATACTGTGATGAAAATGCCAATAGATCTGTTTTCTAAGTTACAGCAGGCTGAAGTAGCAGGGAAGTGGTGGTAGAGAAAAAGCTAATTAAGCAAGTAGTGGAGGCATCTTTTACTGCCTCCTACATTAATGCTTCATTAAGGATCTGGAACTGCACTTAGACTGGAATGATAACAGCATGCACATATTCAATAGACCATAAATGAGAATATAAACTGCAGGACAACACAAAACACAGGTTTAAATGATAATCACCCTTAACATAATCTAAAACTTGTGCTTTGATTTCAAAATATAAATACCAAGAAGGGAAAACCCCCATTTTCTTTATTAAAGCAACCTATAGCCTTGAATGAGGGACGTTCCTTTCCTCACACCATCCAGAGGCAGGTCAGATGGAGAAAGACACGTGTGAAAAACAGTTTTGCTTCCTCAAGATTCTCACACACAGGATSTGGCAGGATGACTATACACACATTTCACATCCCACCATGCTTTTTTCATTTCCTCCTGTAACAAATCCTTGACAAACAGCAGCCAAAGCAGCAGTGTTTTCACAAAAGATGACTTGCTTATCATGGTTCCATGACAGCTTTCCATAAAAATGAAGCCTGAGTAAAGACATGGTTGGGYTGTACCAGCTTCTCCATGGAACTGCTCTCCTTCACATTTTTCTACTGGAAAGAATTGTGTGCCATTTGTTCACAGCCCAYTAAGCATTTATAATTTTTCATGGCAAGGTGACTGCTTTGAATACAGAGAACTGATATTGCTGGGTAAGACAGACTGCACAGGTCTTTGGAAGGTGGACAGCTTTAACTGCCATCAGATTCTGGGTTTCCTTACACAGAATAAGAAAAGCCCTCTCAGGCCTGACACACACTTGATGTGAAGCCCCAGGCACATTCAAATAAAAAAATGGCTTTCGTGTGTCTTGTGTAGGCTTGCAGATCAACCCTTGTCTGCATGGAAACACTTCTTGCAAACTCGTGACCAAAATGGAATCCAMAAGTTTCACTTGCATTTAAAACTCCCCATACTGAGTATTTCCTTCTTGTTAATTCTCTACCATGAAGAAAAGCATTAATCTATCAACTATGACCTAAATATTTTGATTAGATTCTGAAAGTCAGTAAATTCTCATGTAAGACACTAAAAGACCACCAAAAAAATGATCTGCATGTTCCATAGAGAGCAGATAATGAGGGCTGTGAAAATGAAAGCTTTGAAGCCCTGGCATTTTTCATATTCATTAAAATCAATACTATACCCYACACCAAGMAACAKAACACARTCTTCTAGTGKGCAAGATTAGCATTCAAATCACAAGACTGACACAAGAAATATCTTAGGGCAAAAATTAAAATCCTGATCAATCCCCTGTTAACACAGAACAGATAAATTCAAAGCTCTCCTGCCATTTTTTTTCTCTTGTAGTTTCCATTTTCTTCCTCACAGGAGCAAAWGGTTTCCAGTGCAGAATCTCAACAGCATGATTTTATAGATTTCGTAAATATCTGTGAATGTTAGGATCTCTGCAACAAGTAAGAGAAAATATTGAAATGGATGACATGTCTCTAGTCATGAACACATCCTGTCCAGGGACACTCATTGCAGGAAGGGGAGCTGCCAAATGCAAACCTCTGTAATCAGTGTTTGGCACCTTCCACAGTGCAGGGATGAGCCCTGTCTGCAGAGACAGCTGCCATTCAGCCCTKGCTGTGTTCAGAGGAGGGGATGTCATCAGGACATCTCTCCTCATYGATGCATTTCAGACAGAGGATGTGGCCTGGAAGCTTTTACTAAATGCAAATGTGAGGCTCAGAAGCTTGGATTGCACCAGTGTGGCTGCCAATAGAAATACATGGGAAAAAGGGAAAAAAAGGCCTTTTCTCCACTGATTACAAGGTACACGTTTAGCTGTCCCCTTTTGCTCCTGATGTCCCAGCTCAGCACTGAGCTAACCACCATTATCCAGCACTGCACACACTGAGCCAATTTATCAGTGTAAAGGCTCTCAGTTCCAGCAAGTCAGGCTGGTTGCACTTCTGACAGAGCAGCCTGAGCAGATCGTGCTGTTCCTGCTGTGCTGGTGATGAGGCCACGTGCTCCTCAGCAAGGCAATTGGAAAGTTCATGCATGAGAATGTTATTTCCATTATTTGATGCACTAGGTAGTATTTCTACTGGTTTTTATCCAAATTATAGCCAGGCAAAAAGAAGTGGATTTGCGTATTGAGAATATTTATGTTCCTGTGTCACTGTTCTACCCTGGACCATGTACACATGGCAGAATTGGGCAYGTGTGTTCACACATGGAGAAGCAGGGTTGAAACTCCTTTCACACACTAATGGGGGAGTTTTTTTCATGCAGAACGCAGACAGTAATGCGTAGAGAACCTACAATTTAACCTTTCCCAATGATAATGAAATTGGTATCACTGGATTAATTTTTTATGAAGAGAACATATATGAAAACAGCATGTTCAGTGTAGCTTTCCTTTGCCTATAGTATTTAGGGCTTTTGAGAACATGAATAAGAAACTGTTGTCTGAATTAGTGATATCCACTCCCTCTGGCACTACATGACAGAGAAACAGGTTCTTAAAACTTCCTGATTGTGACTGATTGCCTCAAACCACGGTGGAGCCAATTGTAACAAAGAGGATCCCGTCCCACCCAGTGTGCCACAGTGCCTTGGCTTGAGGAGCTGGAACCAGCAGGAATGCTGCAAGGGCAGGAAGGGCAGAGCCTCATCCCTCCAAAACTGCTCCCTTTGCTGACAGGCTTCCCTTTTGTTCTGCTCTCTGTGAAAACAAATCAGAGCTCCCCAGGGCCGAGCTTGCTGGAAGAGGGACAGCTGCTCACTCAGTGACACAGAGGAGCTGAWTCACCTGCTCGTGCTGGCTGGGGTTGACTCTGACAAAGAAATCTTCAAATCTCTGTTCTAATAGTCTGTTAGAACATCAATTAAACAGACTTCCAATATAGCAAAAGCTCTGTCCTGACAGCTCAGAGAAAGCAATGAAATCAGTCCTCAGTTCATGTCCTCCCTGGGCAAACCTTCTCCAGGACAGAGCAGCTTTCAGTGCCACCTCTGGGAACAACAGCTTTGTGTGGCATCACAGCTTCTCTGCAAAAAGCCTCCCTCCTTCCTGCACTCAGGGGGCTCCCAGCACGTCTGCTCTGCCCGTCTCAGCAGTGTCCTGGGCTGCCCCTCTGCTCAGGGGCTGTGGTCAGTCATCTGTCCCACCCGAGCTGTGTCAATGCACCGGGGCACGGGAAAGGATCATCTTGGGCACAGCCTGAGCAGGAGTGCTGGTCAGCCCAGGTGGGCACACAGAGAGCCCTTCCTCTGCTCTCCTCTGCCTCAAAACCCAACCAACAGGCACAAGGAATGCTCCTGCCAGGAGCAAACACAACGGGCGGTGTCTGCCAGAGCCCCTCTCATCAACACTCATGGCCAGCCAGGACCTCCAGGTTTTTGGTGCTCTGTATTCTTGTCTGGGCTCTMCTCTGGCCAGCACAGTGAGTTTAATTGCACAGTTCCATGCCAGGGGCCGGGCTGCCAATCCCCAGGAACGTGGTGAAAGCTTTAACAGCACAAGCAGCAGATTTTCCACGTTAGAGGATCCACAGCCAGCGCTGCCTGAGCAAAGGCTCATTCCTCACAGCACAGCTCTGCTGCAGGATCCTCCTGAACACGGCCACATCTGTTCAGAGCAGAGCCTGACTTAGCACAGACGTGCACAAGGACAGTAACATTACCCAGTTGTCTCCTATCACCATTATGAAATTCATCTGCAAAGACAGAGGCCCCTGTGGTTGTGGGAATCACGCCACACAGATGCTGCTCTCTGCTGCTTCAATCCTTTTGTTGGTCTATAATGTGCCTTTGCTCCTCCACATGCTCCAGGAGAGGAATGAACAGCTGGTGACTGTCTCCAAGTTTATATCTAGCTTTTATTTAAAAACTTCACAGTGCCTCCAACCTTCCCAGCAGACTGAAACACAGAATGAGAGCTCTYATTTACAATATGCATCCCTCCTTTKCTTCCCTGCTGGGCATTCCGAGTCCAGGTTGCTGGATTCCCTCTCTGCACCCTTATTTCCCGGTGCTCTTGTTCCCTTGCAGGATGTACTSAGAAAGCATCACTGGACCCCTGGCAGATGGCCTGCTCTGGCTGCAGACACTTGTAGAGCCAGGTGTTGCCATATTGAAGCCATTACAGACAATTCAATCCATGCTACGATGCTTTTTGAGATGCTAATGCTCGCTCTGATTTAAAGTGCAGCGATATGAATTTTTTAAAAACCATATGCTGTCGCTGTTCTATAGATAAGGCCAACTATTCAAAGTGCTTGGTCTAAATAGGCATAACCTCAAAGGAAATGCATAGAATGAGATGATTTGCATTAGTGTTAAACATGATGTGCAGGTAGATCTTTTACACTGCAATTTACTGATGATGGATTGAGAATTCCTGACCTGTGGATGAGGCTGCTCTTACGTCCTGAGATTTCATCTGGCTACAAGAGAGACCCCCCAGCTGCCAGACAACTCTGTAAAATCTGCCATGAGCAGTTTGTAATGCTGGATGCACTGGAAAGTGCCATAACACACTGGACAGACCCCAGCTGACCCCTGCATCTCTTGAGTGACGGGAGAAATACCAGATTTACTCAGTGATAACACAGACATCAACCACTCCAGTGCAGGGAGAGAAACCCAGCTTTTCCCAGAGTGTGAATTGGGATTAACCCTCACATTAGGAGCCTCTGAAATGCTAACTCCAGCATTTAGATTGCCTGGCATGAAAGGGGAGTGAAGAAGAGAACTGRCTGCCTTTTCCTGCAGTTCTTCTCTGTCCATTTCACTGGGAAGTTTCCTGGAATTTACCATCTCCAGGATTCTGCAAGGTCAAAGGSAAGCAAAAAGTTTATCCACGCTTAGTTTAACCTTCAGCAAGTGCAGGTGGCTCTCCACAACCCAACAGCAGCGAGGAGGAAAGAGGACATTCACCATAATTTCCTTTGCCAGCCAGACACAGGCAAGTTTGCTACGAGCTGCAGTTGATGGCCCGAGGTTTGACAGCCGCGAGCTCTGACAGAAGGATTTACACGAGAAGCTGTCTCAGGAACACGGCGATGTGCTGCTCTGCAAACTGTGCTGCCTRGTTCTCAGAGCTCTGAACAAAACACCCAGCATTCAGATTTCCATTTGGGAGAGAATCTGAAGCCAGCAGAGATGCCTGGGGCCAGCAGCATCTCCAGCAGGCGTTTTTAGCTGCAGCCAGCGCTCCTAACGATGCCATATTTGCTCTACAGCATTCAATGGCTCCGTGTCAATGTATCAAACTGCTTCATTACAAGGCAATTACTGGCTGGGAAAACAAGGTGTTGCAGTTGGTTCCCCATAGCCCCTGTCCTCGATGTTAACAAATAAAGATTTTATTATCATGTCCCAGTGTGGCAGGCCAGAAGTGAAAAAGAAAACAACCCTCTACATGAATTATGAAAATAAGAATTTATGAAATTATTCCAACGAAATTTTCAGATTCCAGAGGGTCAGTGGGATCTGTTTGTTTTGCTTTTGCTGTGGGGTTTTGTTCATCAGCCCTGCCCCACGTGTGCAGGATGTGATGGAGCAGGCAGGGACCCTCCAGTGGCACCAGGGTGGCCCAGGAGCACTCAGCCATTCACACTGTGCTCTCCAGGGACACAAACTCTGCTCCCTCTCCCTCTGCTCCTGTTTGCCTTCAGCTGAACCTGCTCTGTAACCACAGCTCTGGCCCTGGCACATTCTCCACCTTCCCCTGCTTTGCAGGCAGAAAATAAACAGAATCTACAATAAATGAATCTACAATAAATGAATCTACAATAAATGAATCTACAATCCTCCCACAACTTCTCCCACCCACGTCCCATTCATCCCCATTATGGGAATCCTGAGCAGCCCCTTCAGGCCACCCTTTGGCCCGTTTCACAATTTCACCAAAATCACATCAAAAAAGCACAGAAAATGTGGAACCTTTTAAAAATAATAATTCGGTTAGAGAAARGGAATATTACAGAAAAATATCCCCAATTGTTAATTTTTGCTCTAGCTGTGTTATGTTAGCTCACTGAAATTTAATTGCTAGAGGGTTATAAGAGCCTAGAAACAGACCTAGCATCTGTCTTTTTTAATGTCTCAATTATCACCACAGTAATTTAATGGCACCGTGTTAGAGAATCACCATTGACATGCTAATGAATGGCACCACGTTCACGTACATTAGCTCTATTTTTAAGAGGTTATAGGTTGAAGATAGACATTTTATGCTTCAGATATCACCAAGGCAAGTCATGCCACATTCATCTCATTTCGCTTTTACAACTCAAATTGCTTATCTTAAAAATACCCGCTGAACGGTGAACTGCAAATGGGTTAAACTGTGGTCAATTACAATTATGTACTTGCTCCTTTAGACCAGGAGAAGTAACAGAAATCCTTTCAACCCATTTATTATTTAATTTGTATGTCAACATCTACTGTTGAAATTTTCTTCAATTTATTTTGTGGGGCTTTTTTTCTCTCCCCATAAATAGCTATGTCCTTTACTATTAKCTTTTTAATTGAACAGCCTTGCTTTATTATGTTTTACACGATTCTTCTCATTTTGCAGAACCAAATTTACCTATCAATTTTTTTCTTTCGTTTATTCCACAACTGCGTTGCTAACTAGAGTCCCAAATCTATTGCATCTAAATGATCACAGCAATTTCCATAATAAGAGATGCAATGATGTACACTGAGATATTTATCTGCAAACGTTTCAGCATATTGTATACGAATTTCTACAGACAAGCAATAAGGGGTTGACTTCACAAACACAATGGAACAGCCTTTTGAGATCAGCTAAATGCTGGTGTTATCATCAGAATTGATTTTGCATGGAAAGCTGCATCCTGACAATACTGTGAAAGGATTTCTCACTTCAGCAAACATACCAGAAGACTGCAGAACAGCCCTGTGATATTTATTATTAGCTTGTACTTAAGAAACTTTAAAAATCGATTTGTTCTGTCATCATGCACGTTTCCAACAGTTCCACTGCCATGAAGAACCAGGGGAGACCAAAGCTGCAGAACAGCTTTGGGTGCAAGAACTCTCTGATGGTCCAGATCAGCTCTCCAGACTTGTAATCCTGCTCAGGTGGGCGAGCTACCCACGAGAGGATGCTTAAAGTTGTATAATTAAAAAAAAAAAATGTTTTTAAGTGAATTGTTAGCAACACAGAGCGTTACAGAGACATCTCTCTGGATGCCTCTGCTCTGCCGAAGTTCCCCGGCAAGGGTGGAATTGCATSGCGGAGTCCCCGGAGCCGCAGCCGGGGCCGTTCCGCCCTCTGCCGCCCGCAGCAGCACCTGCACATCCGAAAACCTCCTCGCTCTGCCCCCGACCTCCCTAATTCTGGGTTAAAAAATAATAAATCAGACACAGAAGCCTCTGATTCCATCAACAGTTTTCAGGTTTTCTCCCGTGCGATGTTTAATTTCATCGTGTAAGGATTGTTCCCTCCAGCCCTGGGGAAGGAGAGGAGAATCCAAATCTGAGTTTCTCAGCAGGGACAAGCCCAAGGGCTCTGGGACAGGCAGCCAAAAGCTGCTCTCAATTTCCCTGACTCCCATCATCTCTCGCAGGAAAATATGACAATATGTAGCTCTATTCTTCTCCTGCTTTAAATATTTGGCTGGCCGAGTGCCAGGCTGTCCCTTTGTGGCTGGGCTGCTCCCTTTTAGGAAAGCTGCCACTAATTAGCTTTGTAATCACAGTGAGAGAAGCAATGAAGGTGGAAGGGGGAATATATGGTCATTCCATCGGAAAAAAAAGTAGTTCCTTTAACTCTTTCTAATCTGCAATCACAGAAACTTATAAGCTATCTCACAGTTACAATTATCTGTTATAAAGCAGATTAAATTCTGTCAGGCAACTTGTGGCATCCATCTGAGTGCAGATGCTCAGTTTATCTCCCCATTTGCAGAAGAGCCTGTGCTCTGTCTGCACTTTGCCATTCTGACACACGGATCCAAGCAGGGATCACCAGGGAATCGTGGCAGACACTTCCTCTCCTCTCTCACTCTGMTTTTTGTTAGTCAAAGGACATAATTTGCAGAATAAATTACAACTGTAAAATAAGGAAAAGGCTGCCTAGATCAGCTGAGGGCACAGCCTAGTGAATATTTTCTCCTTAGTGCCCTGTTGATTGCTCAAGGGTGAGCTTGAAATACACTCACTGTTTATAACCATGGCTTATATTTGCTCGTGTTACTCTTTATTAACCCACTGAAGCTGTGAGGAGCCTGGTGTCAATCATTAGAGGGATTGCAGCCATCCTCATGCCATTTAAACCTGAAGGGTAAAACATGGCCCTTAGAAAAACTAATTATTGCAGGAGGAGCCCAATCTATCTGGAGGTATCTGTGGCTGGAGACTTTGAGAGATAGGACAGACAACAGCAGTGAATTTAACCCTGATCTGTGCCGTGTTGACCTGAGGAATGATGGATGATACAGCTGACTGCAGYTTCTTTAAGGATCTTCCCACTCATGTTTTGCAAGGTTAGATTGTGCTGAATATTCATGATATCCACCTTCAYGCTGGTCTGGTTAAAGGTCCTTGTGCTGCTTAATTGATGTCAACAYGCAGTTCTAACTAGGAAAGGAACTTTTCCCCTCAGGGTGATTGACTGGGATTTTACATAGGTCAAGAGGAACTAAAAATCCACACAAACATTTCAAACGTCAGGCAATAATCTCACGTTYAAGATGAAATAAATCACTGACCAGTGTCTGGTTAAATTAAGTTCATGTTTCTTACTGCTGCTGCTCTGCTGTGTTGAAATGGATTTTGATACTTATAAGGGARTTTAGTTCATGTAAAAAGCAGAATGCAAAGAGAGGTAATGAAGAGACCACAAAGCAGAAGCAATTATGCATAATAAACACTCTTATGTTTTGAGTACAAATTCTAGGGACTTGGAAAGATTAGATTAAATTCAGCTCATTTAGTCCAATAACTTAAGCATAGTCAAATTTAATCATAAGAATTGGTGTGAAATTTTCTGCACTTGTTTTGTGTAGTGTTGAAAACATTTAAAGCTTAGCAGGTTACAAGTTTAAACACTTCAGTTAAAACAAATCTGTTCTAAATCCACCTGAAGAAGAAGTGAGGGTGKTTTTTGCAGTGTGCTTTTGGACAGAGATTTGACTCATGAGGAAAGCTCTCAGACTGCCTTGGAAGAAGATCACAGTCAGTCTCTATTGTTTGTCCAGAGAGCTTTGGAAGAGAAAGCAAAGTCTGAAGGATGTCAACATTTATATCTGAGAAAYTGAGTTTTAATTGACAGTGACATTAGTCACAGAGAAAGAACAAAACATAACAAACCACCCTACTTCAGTGGTTAATTTTCTTTTCCCCTCTGCTTCAAGTTCTTTATTAATGAAGTTCTCCCTAAGCTTTCCAAAACAGTGAGCATTGAAAAAAGAAAGTGCAGAAAMAGCCATGTAGCCATGTATCAGGATGAATTTTCCTAAACAAGATACTGACAAATATGTAAAAAAATTTCAGGACAGAGAAGTTCATGCACATTYATAGTTGCACAGAACCCCTACATTGTTCTCATCAGATGATGTTTCTGCTGTTGTCCATCTGGTGGAACATTAATTTTAGGTCCCTTGGGGTAATTCCACCATTTTGAGTATTCTCATACTATGATTTCATCTTGGACCAGCTGATATTATTACAAAAACACAAAAATTTTCAGGCACAAAAGTTATTGCCAAATCTGGAAAAGAAACAGCTATCCAAACTGATGAAGGGTTTATGTGCCAAAAGATGCCCATCATTTTTCAACCATATTGCATGTTAATTTGTACCTTTATTTTTAACCCTGTTTATTCCCTTAGATCATAATAAGCAACTCTTCTGTTATAACAATTCATCTTTAYATAGATCTGGCATATCAGATGTCTCATGGATAAACAACAAACTACCTCATGTATTTACATGAGTTTTCAGGATTATGCAGAACTTCATTCTTGCTTTATTTTTTTTAGATTTTGCACGGGAGGAGATGGAAGAAATAAGCATTTCTGATGCATCATATTTAGAAAAAAAAGCCTGTTTCACATGTTGCTGATCCATTACTGCCTTCCCCAGATTGCCAAAACACGAGCAGTGCAGGCAATCCAACACAGCCCTGGCAGCGCTCAGCCTGGTGGGTCACAACTCAGCCTCAGCCTGGAAGCGGCACAGCCACACCAGCGTGGCTCTGTGCCCCTGAAACCAGCAAAGAATGTCACCTCAGATTGTCACCTCAGTCCCAGGAGTGCCCACAAGAGCCTGGGGGGCTCCCAGAGCAGTGCAGAGCTGTCTGGAGCACCCCTGCCCTAACTCCTGGAGCACAGCACCGGCACCGCGTGATTCAGCTCAACCCCCACTCCAACAGGGGCTCTCTGAGACTGCAAGGAAAGAGGACGAGAATGGGGCAAGCATTTGGAATCAGAGTCATGGAAAAGATCCTCAAGATCAGCCAAGTCCATCYTTTGGCCAAACAGCATCACCCACGAAACCAGAACGTGCAGTGCCCCATCCCTGGGCCGGCTGTTCCACGCTCAACCACCCCTCCAGTGCAGAACTTTCCAGTTTCACAGTTCCCACACCTGCAAGGACACGAACCCTTCTTTCACACCCACTGATCCACCCACTGGTGCCCTTTCAGACTGATTTGTTGTTGCTCAGGTGGGATGCAGCAGCAGGTACAAGCTGGCATCGCTGAGGCACGTGGAATGTTCTCCAGCCCTTGTAAAGGCATTAAAGCACTACAAGTACTAAAGACAAGGGACATATTTTTTTTTTTTCTGATAAGGCAACGAAGCTTGAAATAATTACACCTAAGCCATACCTCCTGCCTGTATAGGAGGTTCAGATTTTACTTGCAGGACTTTATCTGTGGGGAGGAAAAGGTCTTTATAGTATGTTCTGGCAACCTGGTCTTTATTAATAGAGTACACACTCCTTCTAAAGGGCAGAGCACATCTGAGGAATCCAAATAATTTAATCACTTTGCTCCAAGAAAGGCTTTCTCTCTAAGCTCTGTCTCTAATTAAACTACATGATTCTACTTTATAGAGAGACAAATAAAAAAAACTTTAAGATGTGACCTATACATAATGAAAACAAGATGACCATGGTTAMGATGATACTAAGCTGAAGTTAAAAAAAATTGCATTTTTAGATGTTAGCCATCAGAATTTAAAAAAAATTAAAAATAAGTACTACGAAAAACACAGAACAAAACAAACCACAAAAACCCAATCAAACCCAAACAAAACTAAAAATAAACATACCCCCAGCAACCAAACCCATAATTCCTGGAAATGAAAGGAAAAAAGCGTGTAGCTCAAACTGTATAAAGCATGTGTTTGCCATATTCCAATATACAAAATATCTTCTCCTTATGTAGTTAAATGTTTCTCTAAGCTCTTCAAAATCAAAAGTTGGCATGTGCAGACTAAGCCATATGTAGGACATGATCTCTTGCCTAGGGTTCACCACGTATATTGGAGACAGAACTCTGGATTGTATCCAGGTTTGTCCCATCATCTGATTCAGAATTCTCTCCACAGAGTTACATCATTCACTGTCCATTACAAATATTGCTTCAGCTCCTGGAAATTCATCCACGTGCTTGCCCAGTAAAAAGCACATTCCACYARACTGGRTGTTGTTCACAGAGCAGCTCCTTTRGCTTTGCACATTCCTGCAGCTGGGAAACACGGCTTCAGCTCCACATGAACCCCTTGTAACATTGCTTAAATGAACAGAGATTGCTCTGTGAACAACAGCAAGATCGGGCTCCTGGAGCTCTGTAATTAGTGTTAATTTCTGCATACTAATTGGGASAATGCCAGTAAAGAATCTGTAAGCCTGCTCTGCTAGAGAGTCAGTAAAACACTTCAGAAGAAAACTGGATCTGTGCCTTTTGAAAGCAGTTAAAATTTGCTGCTAGACTTTTCATTTGACTCAGTAGTGAACAGCAAAAGTGATGAATGATATCTCAATATGAATTCTCAGAGATCTTCATCCTCKGAACCACTCTCTGCTCCCACTGCAGTTGAAGAGCCTTTCACAGGTTCGAGGCACGGGTGATCAGACACACAGACATCCATCAGTCTCATCCCAGCTCCTGTCCAAGGGCAGCTTGCTGGAGCCACTGCTTCATCCCTGTTGTACAGCTCCTAACAGGTAACTGGAGAAAATTACTGTGTAAAGTAAAGAGAAAATCTAAACTAAACCACGCTAATTGCCAGAGGCTGGGGAAATACAACAGAGCAGCAGACTAAACTCAGATTAGCAGAGTGAAGCTGTGCTGGGGGGGAACAGATGGAGAGCAGCCCTGCAGAGAAGGATTTGTGGGTGCTGCTGGAGGAAAGGCTGGACATGACCCAGCCATGTGCACTCACAGCCCAGAAAGCCCCAAGGGTGTCCTGGGCTGCAGCAAAAGCCCCGTGGGCAGCAGGGGAGGGAGGGGATTCTGCCCCTCTGCTCCATTCTGTGAGACCCTACCAGCAGAGCTGCCTCAGCTCTGGGGTCCCAGCACAGCAAGGACAGGGAGCTGTTGGAACAAGTACAGAGGAGGCCACCAAGGTGATCAGGGGTGGCCTAATTGCAGCCTTCAGTACCTAAAGGGAGCCCACAGGAAAGATGGAGAGAGACAATTCACAAGAACACATAGTGGAACACAAGGAGGGGAAATGCTTTAAAACTCTCAGATGGCAGGTTTAGATTAGAWATGAGGAAGAAATTCCTTCGTGTGAAGTTGGTGAGGCCCTGGCACAGGCTGCTCAGAGAAGCTGTKGATGCTYCATCACTGGAAGTGTCCAAGGACAGAATRAGGCTTGGAGCAAGCTGGTCTAGTGGAAGTTGCCCCTGCTCATRGAAACAGATAATCTTTGAGGTCCCTTCCAACCCAAGCCATTCTCTTTTGGTACTCATTCCAAACTGGTGAGGTTTCARCTTTAATCTGGTCTGTGTGCCAGATTAAAAGAAACAAGGATCTCATGCCGGTGTACATATCAGCAGGTAACAAAAACATCCAACAATTTCAGGTASCTTTTTCCAAGGATGGAGCTGATGAATGCCTCTGCTTTTTCCTGGCAAGAGCAGCTGAGAAAATGGTATTTTATTCATCTGTCAGTGTCTGGCTGAGACAGAGCTGAGGTGTCTGCCCATTCTTTCCCCCCATTTCTGCTCTCTTCTCCTCTGCCCCTGTGCCACTGCTTATGTCCAGGAAGCAAATTCACAGGAATTCCTGGTTCCATTACACTGCAGAGTACCAGAATTTCTCTACAAGAGGTAGCAGCTGCCCTTTCTTGCCTGCTCCACAAGAATGGCTTTCAGAGAGCCCCCATAAACCACCTCCTTCCTTCTTGTTCATGTTGAAGCTCACGCTGCACAAATATTCTTTGTGTTGATGGGAGCTGACATAACCATTCAAGTCAAACTACAACAGCAAATCTTTCAGTGCTGCTGGCTTCAGCAATTGGTGAACATAAATCCAGAGTTTTTGGTGCAAATCTCTTTCAGTCATCTGYTCTGTAAGGGCAGGCTCACATTTACTGAGATATGTAAAGTACACACTGTGAGAACAAGGAAGCAAAAGCACGACTTCACCATTTCATAAACATTCATAAATATTTCTTCCTTTTCAATTTTGTACTTTATGGTTTTTGAGCTAAGATGAAAAACATTTGACTGCATCTGTGTTGGCTGCTTTCTTGATGTGGTTGTCTTTATCAAACATCGAAACTGAAAATAAACTGAATATGCTTATCTTGTTGGCATTTAGTCTACATCAGAGAAAATCTCATGTGATAGCAAGCTTACCAAGCCTACAGATATGATCTGTATCTATCTGCAGGCTTAACAGAAACAGTCTGAATTTACAAAGACAACCAGCAGTCACAGGAGCACCGGACAATTACTCCACAGTGAATGCTCCATTCAATCCATCTTTTACAGTTTATATTTTCTGCTTCTATTTGTGTCCAGGAAAGGTTTTTCCACCGACTATCTGGCATTTGTCCTTTCTGTGAGTATCAATTTCCATGGCTGGCTGGCAGCATTTCTTCCAGCATGCCTTTGTGAAGGTTTGGACCCAMAATGGGGTCACATGCATTCCCTTTTACAAGCAACCTCTTTTTACTCATCTTTACCTGCTACGCACAATTTGTTTGAAGTAACTCTTGGCTAAAGGTTTMTTCCCAATTTCATACACTTCTGATCCTGTGAGCAATGCATCTTCTATGCACTTATCTTTTCTGGTTTTGATCATAAAAGATCAAAGCTAAAGAATAAAAAGAAAGAAAGAAAAAAAAGAAAAAGCTTTGGCTGATCATACACAAAATCACGTGAAGAACCAAGTGGTAAAATGATCATGTTTAGTCACATCAATCCTGGTGAAAAGTCAAAGCAGGAAGCTGCTACACAAGGAACAAATAAAAGAAAGTCTTTGCATTCTTTCCTCACCTCTTTATCACCCACTGTATATCCATGAAAGCCATTAGAATATTCAAAGTACTGTGTAAAATACACTTTTGGCTGACACTTTGTTTTAGGAGACCGGCGCTGAGCCTGGGTATTTGAGGTAAAATCTGAACGTCAGAAACAGAGGAGAAATTCCCTTCTTTTCCATCATAGGGAGTGTCCCAGCTCTATCTTTTATCTGGGTACTTCCAGAAGTTAAATGTGATCTTGCAGTGTCACAGTGCCACTTAAATTCTGAGATTTCAAAAATATTTCATTTTCTCAAAGACATGAAAGTATCTACTCTGATCAGATTCTGCTCATTGAAAAAAACAATGCCTGTTTGAACGTGGATCCTATAAAAAGTAAAAAAAAACAAAACAAACCAAACACACAGACACAAATATGCTGTGCAAATACTTAAAAAACATGAAGGCAGCTTTGTCAAATAATCACTTTCAGGAATCCTGCTAAATGGAACTTGTTTTATTGATGTGATATGTGCAGATGGAACGGATTTCAGCAATGTGAAACAGCTGTAATGTGGTAAGCATGATCTCAGATCTAGAAAAGAAAAAACTCTCTAGTTCCTAAGATATCTCTTCAATACCTTTTTATGACTTGGCCTTCATTTTGTAATTAAAAGCAGCAGTAACCTTAGCAGTCTTGCCCTATTCCTAAAATAATAATTAAAAATTCCCTTATCCTTTTATAAAATGTCATGAACCTTTCACTTCAATTTTCAAAATTACCCCAGAGCACCAAATGACAGTTACAACTGAATTAAACCAATGCACACATCAAAATGGCAAATCTGCATTTCTTTTTTACAGGCTGAGCCACCACACTGTGTGTGTTTATGGGGGTGCAGAGGGACACAGAGGGTGCTTTTATCATCATACAAACACACACCAAGGCAGGAGTACACACACAGCACACTGAGGGTTGAAGTGATGKCTCCATCTTACTTCAAAAGAGATTGTTACATGCAGCAGTATATGAAAAGTAGAAATAACTCATTTATCCATTTTGAAATACAACTAAGTTTTGAGGTTACARGTCTGGTAAGTGTCTATTCCACATGCACAGAAGTTTTGTCTAAGGTTTCCTGGGTTGTATCTATCAGAAAATTGGCTTTTTTGTATTCAGCCCCTCAGCCCAATAGCTTAGATTTCAGCAGAGGACAACTGGAGAACCTCACAGGAGAAATTATTCTGTCAGCTGCTAAAACAAATGGAAAYCCTGAATTACAGTATACAGTACCAGAAAGGAATATTTTACTAGCACACACTTGTCTAGTAGATTTTGTGAATGTCAGCAAGGACGCAGAAAACAAAGGAATTTAGGAGATGTTTTATGTGCTGAGCAGTGAAACACAGCAAAGCTATATTCTCATCTGCCCAAGTGAAATCCCTTTCCTACATGGTTCTTTTATCCTGCCAGCTCCTGTTTTCACATACGAGCTGTACCTGCGTGGCTGATCRGGCCAGCTCACAGAACTGGGCATCCCAAAGGTCCTCCTGGCAATGTGGTACTGACAGGACACGAAGGGCACTGAGCCCGTGAAGGTGACAGGAGGAGCCATCTCTGTGCTTTTTTAAGTCCAGGAGAAATGACTTTCAACCTTTCCRTGCCTTCCTCCACAAACAATGGTGACCTCATCCTGCACTGCCTCACTCGAGGGAAATGTTTCACTGTCTTTTGCAGCACTGACCACTTTGCTTTGAACAGACAGGCTACTTCTATTGGTTCAGGCAAAACTATGATTGTAAATTTAACAGCTGCTCTCCCTTGCCTCCACCCACGTGTGGGATCACACATCTGCAACCTGACCTCGCAATGCTTTTCACTTGTGTTGCATTTTCTTGCACAGATTTCCAACAGTTCTTTATTTCTTTCCACTTCACTTAATATCTCTCCACTTCCAAGGTACCTCTGTGTCAGAATCTTGGCAGTGCAATTGGATGTACAAGATGCAAGGCTTGAAGACACAGAAGATGCAATACAGAGAATATATTTATTAATGATATGAAAAAAAAAAAAAAAACCTCTCTTTGATTAATTTTGTTGTGTGTGATACAAAGATAGAAAGGGGATATTAAGCAAGATTTCAAAATTCCTGTGTTTTAATGAATCACAAATTGAGGTATWACAGCCTTTTTTCCAGACTTAAATTATCCCCTGAGTTCTGCAGAAGTTTGACTATTAGGACATCCTGTCCAAWTAGTCAGATTAGCTACATGTAAATGGAGCCTAACAAAATTAAACCTTGATGAAGGGGAAATATGTGTGGTARAATATCTTAAATTATCAGAAAATTAGATGATTTCACTGGCTGACAGGAAACAGAACTTTGAGAGGTATGTTACACAGTTATTTTCAAAAAAGTGGTTAAATAGCTATTAATATAAAACAGTATATAGACCTGTCAAAATGCTTTTTATTCCGTGGAGGACAGCTGTAATAAGAATCTGTCTGGACTGCATACTTCAGCCAGATAGGTGCRAAGCTATTTAATGCAAAACTAGGTGCAAAAGCCCCCAGTTCCATTAGCCAGCACTGAAGCAGGATGTGTTTCCTCTCAGCAGGAATGCCATGACCTGAGAACAAGGACCTGTAGCAGGGGAACTACAATTTAACCAAAGAAACCTGTAACTCCTTGCTGTACATCCATTTTGCTTTTGGAATCYCAGAATTGGTTTCCTGATCTGCTTTATTTCTCATGAGCTGAGTCTTTCAATCAAAGGGGCTCCCATGCTCAGGATGCTCTCAAGCTCTGCCACACGGTGAAGTAATTCCTGACTCCTTGGTTTTGCTGCTCCCACACTGCAGCTCACAAGAGCTCTGTGCATCTTCCCTGATGAAGTCAGCAGTGCTGTGATAAATCTCTAGCCCTTGCTAAGCTTTTGTTGGTACAACAGTTAGTAAAGACTCATTCTCAGAGATGAAGAGTCTCTCGGTGTGCGTTTATCCCGTCACATCAAACAAACGGTGCCTCTGAATGGACAGCTGGATGCCTGCCACTCGTGGATGGAAAAGGTCAGCTCTCTCTCAGGGCTTGCAGCAGGGACACACACAGGGCAGGAGCACGGCTTTGCTCTGCAATTCCCAGCACAGATGAGGCAAAATCTGCTGGGGGAAGCTGGGATGGTCTGGCACTTATGGGTCACCTCAGCTCCTTACAATCATTGGGATGTGCATCATGTACGCAGCAATCTGATGACTCTTCTAAGAAACTTCCTCCTTCACTAATTGCTGCAGATCTGCTAATTGCAGATCCAGTAATGGATTCCAGTCACCTGAGCTAGCTGGAGTTTTATTTCTGTTGTAGGTGCTTAGAGTAAGGTGTAGTAAATCCTGTTAGGCACTGAGATATCTTTTACAGAGAGAGTTAAACTCCTTGGACAGCATCCAAAATCCAAAAGTTGGAAACTGCTGGATTCTAGCAAATAAAGAAAAGCTTTTGACAGAAGTTGCACAGAGGGTAAGAGGCAGGAGAAGGAAGGCTTTACTCAATGCAATGAGGAATTACACCTTCTCCTTGGAAGTTCTTCCTTTCCTGCCCTATCTTTCAAAATATCACACAAACTGTACTTAATGTAGCTCTTTCCTGAGAAGCCATGGCTTTAAATCCTTCTGGCAGACGAGGAAAACCAATCCAGATCTCCCACTTCCTGCACAAATCCTCTGGCCACAACATTGGTACATGGAAGGAGGGCAGTAGTTCTTCCCCAGGGTGCAAACTAAAGAATGAGCAGCTGGAACTTGTCTGTGATCCTTTACTTGGTGCACCCTGAGAATCTCCACTGGGAAATCTCCACAGGGATTTAAACAGGGCACTGACTGGATTTGCATCTCATCATCCCCMAGAAGTGTCAGGTACCCCTGTGATGTGTGAAGGAGCTGATGGGAAGATGTCTGCAGGGTCAGTAATGTCACAGTGTGCAGGATCACATCTCTGAAATTCAGCACAAGGATTCTGCCACGTCTCAGGATCTGGGCTGGATTCTGAGTCCCTCTGGCATGAAATAGGACACACGGTGCCATGCTGACCAGAGAACTGAAGTGCAACTTAACAGACTAACATTTTTATTCAAAAAACTGTGACTTTTGGTGATAATAAATGATACAACTGAATTTTGAAATTGATCTAAATCGTATCATTGGGTTAAATGCAACTATTGAAATAATTAGCATATTTACTATGACTGATCATAAAGTTAACTCCTTTCCACACCCCATATCAGTGTTTCAGTGTGCTGCCTACTGCAGTCAGGKAGGCTAATTTGACACCACCTTTRCTGTTTTGTTTCACTCACAGTAATTAACCTCTCAACATCTGTAGCTGTTTCCTCCTGTGTGGGTAATGCACATCTAAAGTATCCAACATGCACAGTTTCCCTGAAGTGCTATATTATTTCAGCTTGGCCTCCAGCCAACCTTTTAATACCCACCCTCATCTTTCAGTCAGCTTTTCCAGTTGCTGCTGCAAGAGAGCAAAGGTAGAAAGCAACTTCAGCTGGGAGAACAAAAAAACAGATGACACTGCACAGTCCCCTTATGGATATTTGCAAATGTTTTAAAAATTACCCAGGGGAAATTTGGTCCAGCAACACCTCTGAATGCCCTGACCTTTGATGATCTTTAGGAATCACTATCAAWTATTTTCAGCTCTTATGTTCAACGATATTAAAAAAATATAGTCCATTCCTCAGATGAATACTTTATTTCTCAAAAAAGGATCTAAGCCAAAACTCACACCAAGACTAAGAGAAGCCTTTTTAATTATTTCACCATTCTTTGGATGAAGTTCACTTACTTTCAGGAGGATTCTAAAACTGAAATAAGATTATTTCTCTTTGCCAAGGGGTTAGGTTACATGAGGATGAAGCATGGCATGGTAAGTGATTACTAGAACAGTCTAGGAGAGAAATATGAAGTGTTAGCTGGATTAGTTGATGAGTTCTTTATTGCTTCTTTTTTTATGTGAAGGAAAAAGAATTCTCTGTAAAATTATATCTAGCTAGATTCTACAGATGATAATGATGACAAAACTTTTCACTGATCTGAGATGCCTTAATCATGTCCTGATTAGCCAGGGAATATTTATGTTAAATAAAATAATCTAGCAATAAAAGAACAGCCTTCCATTCCCCTCACAATCTCTGCTTGCTACCACAGCAGCTTTGCAGAGTCAGRGGAGAGAGGCAGGSTCTGCTGATTCCAAAAGCTGAAGAGATTTCCTGTTCCAAAGTTTGAGAAGAGAACTCATGGAGTTACTACTGAAGCCATTAGAATTTAAACATCTGAACCGAGACTCAGCATTGTGCTCAGAGGTTTCACTGAGCAGAATCTCTCACATCCCCAAAGGATCACACCCTCGTCTCMGGGGAGGGAATTTGACAAGCAGCTCTCTTACCTACACCAGTTTGTCTTGGTGCACAGTGACACAGGAGGGGGAGAAAACCACCAGAAAACAGAATCTAAAYAATTCTGCATTCCTGTCTAAGAATCAGTGTAGATGAACTGTAACAGGGATGCACACAAGAAGGACTGAGCTCGTAAACCCAGCATGCACAAGTAGCACACCTTGCTCACAGACCCTACACAGTTTCCAAAATGATGCCTATGCTCTTCAGGTAAAAGCAGTAACTCTGTACAGAAACTCATGCACAAACTCTTTGACCTCCAGTGTCAGTCCCACTGGCACTGAGTGCAAAGATTGCATTAATTTAATTAGCACAGGTCCATAACAGATGAGATAGTCGCTATCAAACTCAAACCAATGAACAAGAGGTGAGTCCTATCAATAAAGTGCACAGAATTTTACGCATGAAATGAATAAACRCTCAGAAACTGCTTCCGTTTAAGAAACTGGCAGTCTAGAGAAAAAACAAATGGGTTTTGACTGAAGATCTGCAAGAGCTGGAATGCCATCAGTTGGGCAACTTTCCCCTCCATTCTGCTCAAATTTGTCAATGGATTTACTTCCAGGGGCAGTGAGCATGGTAAACATTGATCAAAGCCTACACAGTGCTGTAGATTTTAAGGAAATCATAAATTCAAGGCCACAGGCRACTACTGTTGTTAGTATTTGACTTCTTACTTAATAGACCATTTAATAGCACCTAGCCATCCCTGCACTGAAGAAAATTCTCTGCAATATGAAGTTGAGGCTGGAGTCCTTAAAAGCTAAACCCAAGTCTCTCATGTTGAGATTTTTATGCCGCCAAATGTGAACATTCCTCATTTTTCAGCATTTGGTTTCATTTTTCATGCAAGAACAGATTAAATTTGAGAGGGAAAGCTGCAAACCTACCCCTAGAGCAACAATTAAGAACAACCTTATGTTCTATTACATGGTAAAGGACAGAGATATCAGAATTTCATTCCACAGCAAAATACAGCACGGGGTTGTTGCAAATGAGGATTCTCAAATCAATTTTAGATGAATCTAGGTCTTTTAGGCTTAGCTAATGGACTTATTTTGCATTATTTGTAATTGCTAGGAAAAAGCTGCCCCAAGGTTCTTTTCCCTCCTCGTTCTTGTTTCTCTTCCTCAAAGAGAATTTTAGGCAATTTCAAGGCAAAAACAGGCACTCCTGCCAGATCTGTCATCCTGTTTGCYCCCACAGGAACACATCTATCTATCCTTCAATATTTCACTAATCATAAATCTGAGCAGCTGAAGATCAGATTGTTCTGACAGGAAGCATTGGAGAGGGCATTTGTTGGGGGTAGCAGTGTATATATACACATAAATACATGTATAGGTGTAGGTATGCACACATACAGAGAGGAATGGTCCAAGATATAAAATGTTCATCCTCTGAGAAGGGGGAAATTTGACTAYGACCTTTCATTTTCATTTGACCTTTCAAAAGGCACTATTAAACTCTATCTCTTGGCAGTGCAATTGGTTTTCCCCAAAGGGCCATTTATCAGAGAATAAACTGGGTTTGAGCCTTGAACTGTATATTTTGTGGCTTTTACATATCAATTGGTATTTTAAAAGAAGGTCTCTATCCCAAAAGCCCTTCTGAGAATACCTGAAAAAAAAAAATTAAAATAACTCAGGAAGAGTCCCTGACTTTTTGTCAATATATCACTCCAGTGAATCTTGTCAGTTAAAACAYCAACTTTTGAGAAGAACTATATTGAAATAACAGAGTTAGATGTGGCTAGCAAGTTGTTTCAGAAGGGGCCCAAGGAAAACTTGTTTAAACCAATATACAAGGACCTGCCAATTCAAAGTTTGGGCATTGATAAGAAAGGTATAAAACCTCTWCTTCCTCTGTCAGAGGTGGTGGAACAAAAACAAGGGATTCATTCCTCACTTCACCCGGAGAGCAGAGCTCCATCACCTGTAACAGTGACTTGGGAAGACAAACCCATCRCTCTGAGTGTTYYCCCTTCCTCCTCCTCCCCAGMTTTATCCACTGAGCATGGGCTGGGATATCCCCTGGGTCACTGGGGTCAGCTGTCCTGGCTGTGTCCCCTCCCAGCTCCTTGGGCACCCTCTCACTGCTGGGATGGGSTGAGGATCGGGAAAGSCCTTGGSTCTGGGTAAGAASTGCTCAGAAATARCTGAAACATCTCAGCATTATCAACACCATTGCAAAAAATATCCAAAGCACAGCCCCATACCAGATGCTATGAAGAAAGTGAACTGTGTCCCAGTCAAAATCAGCACATCCCATAAAGATCAAGTGTTGGATTTTAACTGATAGCTGTGGGTTTCGATGTTCAACACCCTGGACATGCAGACACCTCCACCTGTTCTTAGCCCAAGGTAAGACCTCAAAACTGCTGTGAGACTCCTTGTGTTTAGAGTTATAGACATCCTATTTAGGGACAGATGAACAAAAATGTTCATAGATTCCTGAGTCATAATTCCTTAACTCTGAGTGCTTTAACCCATAGTTTGACGTTTTTTTAAACAGAGCACTTATAGTAGAGGGAATCCCACAGTTTCCATAAGTGGTTCAATGCTAGAATGAASAGAATCAGACACAGGATTCACCAGTTCTACAAACAAGACTTAGTACTCCAGGTGAATTAAAAATAATTTCATCATTGCAGCTACAAAGAAATTTAAGTTAACCAGAAAGTAATTACCTGTGTGGTGCAGCAGAGGTAAAGTGATATCGAGATTTAACATTAATGTTAATTGAATTATACATCTGCTGTGGGAAAAAAAATAACTTGYTTAAACTCAAATTATGTTCTCTCAAATGTGATTATACATAACACATTTGCTATTCTCAGACAATCATAAAGCAAATATTATTTCATCAGAAGGCTGAGTTACTAGGAATATTTACTGTAATGAAATACAAGAACAAACAAGAGGCTGAGGGACAAATGTTAACCCTCTGTGCTGACCTATATTGAGTCCAAGATTAACAAGAGGACTTGGAAATTGAGCCAACACAGCATTTTGAGCACATCCTTAGCCCTAGGTTTTGTAGGTCAGGCATTATACAGACTGCAGATTCTCCTGGAAATAAGTGATGTGAAGGTGTCAGTTTGATAAACCATTTCAGAAGCTCTCAGGGTAATAATAAATGCATCTTTGGTTTGTGATCCTCTATTTTGGAGGGGGCTACTTGAGCCCATTGACTTGTGTCACATCAGGACTCCAGATCAGCTCTGAAGGCTGCCTTGTCACCCTCTCAGTCCCAGTGCCACGCAGGCAGAAAAACAAAAGCAGAGTGTAGAAGGAAAGGTACAGATGGACTGGAGGAGATGCGCAGCATTCAGTTAAATAAAAYCTCATTTTCTTTCAGGAGCTCTGCCAGCTTTGGTTCTGTCACTCACACAAGGAGCAGGAAGGTGCTGGAGCACAAGTGACCAGCTCAGGGTTATCCTGAGATKGGGACAAACCCTGTGCAATAAACTGTGCTGAAAGTCTGAGCAGCCTGTTAACAGGGGAAGGTCATAAACCAAGGAGAAAATCTCAAAATCCTCCACTGACAGAACARCATCAGTTTAGGGTAGATTACTTTTTAAACCACACCGCACCTGAGATGAAAAGCTCACTTTAAAAGCTTGCCTTGCTTTCCAAATGAACGATGGGCATAATTTGCTGCTGCAATGCACACGGGAAGGGATTGCTTTACTGGGTACACTGGCCTGCCACCCTCTGCATGTCACTGGGAGGAGCCCCGAGCCCTGGGGACAGCTCTGATTCCACCAAGGGGCACTGGGGACAGCTGCACCAGAGCTGGTGCCCAAGCACAAATGCTCGTTAAGCTAATTGAGGTTAACTTCCTCTTACTCAATATGCAAAAAGCTCTATCTTGCCGGGCTTCAGCCAGGGGATATCATGACAACAGCCCAATAAATTCGGAAAGATGGCACTGAAGTCAAGCAAGAGAAATTAACTGGTTGGAAGRCAGGATGACAAAATTGTTTGAACCYTGGAGTTGTAGAGTAAGTTTGAAAGAATGTAAAAAAAAAATATTGATTTCAAGGGAATGTGTTTAAGGAGCCCCCATTCTAATAAACTCAAACCTTAACTCTATCCCTCTGGCACAGTAACTTATGGGCTGATTTAAGAATTAATCTGTAGATTTTAGATCATTTAGAAAAGTCAGCATTTTGACATCAACTAACTAAAGGAGAATTGAATTTCTAATATAATTTAATTTCTCTGATCAGAGTAGGATATAAACCGACATTTCCAAAGTCATAATAAGAGGTGATCAGTAATATGCTCCACACCTTTCTATTTTGAGTAAGAACAGCAGTTTTTTCTGGGTACTCTGTAACATAAAACAATCCAACATCAACTATTTGTCCAAACAAAAAAAGTGCTCCTTAAATCACCGCTTTTAGTTTTCACGGTTGACACTCACCAAAAGAAAATTTGAAAACATTTCCAGAAAATGGAAAATTAGCACAGAGGGTTGATGAAGGCAACGATAAGATACAACACTATGAATCTCTCATTTAGGGTGACGTGAGGAGCCCAGAGGAAACATGAGTTRATCAATAATAATTCTGTATTGATATTCATTGTGAAGGAACTGGGGTTGCTCTTTCTAAYAAGTCTGCTAAATTCAGTGAGTACCAGTGAGCAAAATTGTAGCACYTCTTAGAGAAAAAATTAACAAAATTCCACATGAGGTGGGAGAGAGCAATATCTGAAGAGACCACACATTCAAGTTAGTGGAGTSCTGACAGAGTGAGTGCAGCTGCACTGATTTATCCAGCAGAGCATCATCCAAAGCAGCCTTTGCACAGAGCCACAGCAGCCCTGTGGGACTGTGACCTTCTCTCCRCACTGCAAAGGAGGGATCCCAAGAGTGGCAGCACAAGGGGATACCAGAGATCTTGGAAATGCAAAGGATGAAGCCAAAGGCCTCCRGCACCTCCATATAATCAAACACTGCAGGAATGTTACCTCCAGAGTTTGCCAGAAYTGGTATTAGGGCATAACAAAGAGAAAAAAGTAGTGGTATCATATGCAAAATTACTTTTATTATAAAAATGCACATGTGATGACAACAAGGTATAAATGACAGTAACAACCTTCATAGGAACAGAAGCATCCCAGCATCAAACCCACAGCTTTGGTGGTGAACTGCTGCTTTTTTTGTATTTTTCCCAATCACCATCTTTTCCTAATTTAGTTTTTCACATGCAATGTATTGTATTTATTGAGTTATTGGGTAGAGTAAATTAGAATTTTAGAGAGCAGCGTGTATATAGGTACAYGTATTTTCTGCTCCAACCTTGTCACATGACAGTGTGATTAATATYAGCACACCATGTCAGAGTAAACCTTATAAATATTTAATCTTTTTTCCTTATAAATGCATTGATAAAATAGCAGTAATAGGTGCAAGGACATTGCAACACCTCACCTTTCTGCTTTTTTTTTTTTATTTGAGATTTTTTTTCTATAAAGACATGTATTGCATACAATATTTTTCAGTTGTAAAGACAGCAAATAATACAAAAATCTGGGAAGATTTAGAGCAACTAGCAGCAAACTCATCACCTTGTGGGATTCCCCTGGACCAAAAGGCAGGAATCTGAACTCAATTATCTGTGGAGTTCTGGATATGGAGACAGTCTTTCATAAAGTTAGAATTCCAGTTTTAACTTCACTTTTACAATTCTTCACAGACTTTTATKTCCACTCTTAATGAGTGTGCCACTGTTTGACATGTGAGCAAGGACGTTTAACTCATGGGCAGGGGTGAGAAATGACRAAAGAACCCCAGACCACAGTGAGAGAAATGGGGTCCAGTAATTTAAGTGCAAAGAGTGATCTGTGTTGTACAGCAAACATCTTCAGCAGCATTTTGACTTGTATCTCCTTTTAGCTGGCTTCAAAGACAGTTGTGCCTCTAAACAGCTCATCGCAAAGAACAACTGACAGAAAAACCCTTTTTTCAMTTTGCTTATAAGAGGTTCACTGCAGCATCCAGCACATGAGAAAACCCATCCTTTCAAACTTAAAAACACCCTACCTTTGCTACCCTATTATCATTTGGCATTGTTATATTTCAGTGCTATGGATTCAGTCTAATCAAGGCTAATGGGACACAGCGAGCTTGTTGGTTACATCAGCAGGTCAATGACAGCAACACAGGCATGATGAATATCCCAAAAAGTTCTTTGGTGCTTGTTCTGGACATTAACAAGTGGTGMAAGTTCATTGCAGCAATCCAGCATCTGATTTTTTTTAAAAAAAATTCTTGTTCTGCATGAGACACTCAGGAGAAACACACAGGGGGAAAAAACCCTGCACACTTTGACATCAAGCAGTAGCAGAGAATGTTCAGCTTTTCTCACTGTTCACTTGATTTCACACTCGTTTCCCTCAAAGAGAAAGACTCCTCYGTGCTAGAGGATTTGGTAGGTGTTTCTGCACTGCTGCCTCCAGGATGGGGAGGAATGCTTTAAAGCTATCACCTAATGTCCATGGGCAGCTGGGGAGCCATCCTGCCCTTTGCAGAGTCTTTGCACACAGATGCCATTTGGAGAAGATGTGTGGCACAGCCCTCAAGGCTGCCGGCGTGCACAACCCCCCTGCGACGTGTAATCAAAGCACAGTGTCCCTCAGCAAACATTWTACACTGCCTGAGTGTTCCAGGCTCTGAAATTCTGCTTTAACTGTGACATCGACTCTCCCCTGAGCTGGCTTGATGCAGCACTTGGGTCACACAGAGGCAGACAAAATGACTTTGTGAATAGAAATCAGCTATGCAAACTTTCTGGTTAGAAAAACCCCACTGCCATTTGCCTCCCAACCCAAACATTACTCCGTGATTTCCCGTTGTGGATGAACATGCACTCAAAGCTCTGCACTCAAAGACTGACCTGCCCAAAATTAATGGGGCAGGGAAGGGAGCTGCCTTCAGGTGCTTTAGTTTCCTCTGGCACCAAAAAGCAGCAGATGAGGAGATTCTCCTTCTGACCTTGAGAGCTTTGCTCCCTGCCTTATCCTACCTTTATTCTGTTTGCCATAAAATGACTATCCTCACTGTTTGCTGACTCAAACAATAATTCCAGMAGGTGTAGGGACTATATTGTCTTTCTGCAAAATAAAATGTATTCCTTAAGATATGAAAAGCAGGAAGACAGGTGATATTCAAAGCATTAGACACAACAAATASTGCATTTTCAGAGGATTAAGTCTATTCTTCAGGTATGTGTCACATGGGACTGAAGGTCAAGTACACACAGCCACCTGAGCAGTGAATTAATCCTCCAGAAGCACCTTGCCTGCAGAGACTTATTATTCTGAAACAGAAATTATTAAGAGGGGAAAAAAGGGAAAAAATTCCAGAAGCCTAACTTTTTCAGGGATTAGTTCTATAAATATAACATCATTCAAAGCCCATCAGAACCATAAAATATTTCAGCTATTCTGAACATATTCTATTTTTGAAATTCAGGTATTATTCATATTACTAGGGTAGCACTGTGGATTTGTTTTAGCTGATTATATTAAATCGATGTTGTTTAAAAATTCAAAAGACTATAAAAGCCTGCATGTGCAGCCTGTTTGAAGGAGTCTGCAGTCACGAGAGTGGAATGACAGTTCTGTCTGGAAACTGCAGGTGCTGTGCCATGGTCTTCCTTTCACATCCTTAAGGGACACTGTGCAAAGCACACTTGGTGCAAGTTAATGAAATGGGGGATAATTTTGTATACATAAATCTTGCAAGATGCCTTCTGCAAGATCCCTCCTGAAAAATTCTGCTGAACTGAACTTCTGTGGCACTGCGTGGTCCTTCAGGGCAGCTCCCAGTCAGGGGTAACCCCAGCTGCCCTAGAACACCTAGACTTGCCAGAGAAACAATTTAGCTCCTAATCAAATCCGCTGTGCAAGTATCAGGTAAATCAAAGAGGATGCATTTCTCAATGCCTGATACAAAAATTCCTACATAATTGCTGTCAGAGCTCCATCGTTTTCTATTACACTGCAAAACCACCACCAAGATCAAAAGCACTTGAAAAATTGTGAAGTATGCAACATTTATCTGATGCATTTCTTACAGTACTTATGAGGCTTTTTTCCCCTCAGATCACAAATCAAATAAAAGGGGCACAGAAGTTTGAGAACACTCACTTGATTTTCTGATTTCCTAAGAACAGYAGTTGACAAACAAAGTGGCTGCATCACCCTCTTTGAAACAGGGCAATTAAAAGCTCTGATTTTCACTGCGTTTCTCAGGACTTGCAGATGTCCCAATATGAAGGAGGGAAAACAAAAAGAAAATCTGTATATTTGAGCTATTGTTTTCAACAAATCCTCATTGCATTTTTTTGAAGAAGCTCTTTCAATTACTAGGAGCACAAGTACAWCAGAAGACATGGCAATATCTGTATAAAATGACACATTGCAAAGTATAAACAAGGTGATTGGGTTGRATGGGTTTACATTAACAAACAACTGGCACCAGCTGATGATCGAATTTAAAATCTTGATGTAGAGTCAATAAAGAAATCAGACTGCAAATTACCATAATTTTATGAACCCTATTTAACACCCCATCAAGTATGCCAAACAGCAATCCAACTTTCAGAAATACTGTTTTTATATCTCTTCATTCCAGAATTATTGCACAGGCAGCACCTGCCATCACAAATGGAAACCACTTCAAAAAGAGACTCTGCCATCCCTGCAAACCAAACCCCTCCCAGCTCGGGCAGGTGTGACCTTTTCAAAGGGTACCTACATGTCACCTCACTCTTAAGGACTSTATCCATAATCTACCCACCACTCTACAATCTGAAAATATTGCCTAAGGCCTTTGTTTCCTTTCCTAGTCTCATAATTGCAGTCAGTTTCTGCAGCAGATTCTGACATTCTCTGGTGTGCTGGCTGAACTCATTCTGTCACGAAAGGTCACAACATAAACAGCTTCAGAATGTCAATAGGTGTTTAAAGCATTCCATCTCAGCCTGAATCACTTATGTGCTAAACCATCAAGTGTTGATTCAGAGGTCATTAACTTTAAGGTAGGCAACTGAAGGCAAAATTTTCTCTTTACTTACCTTCTTCAATAAAAATCTGASTTTGGGTCACATTGACCATTAGCAGTTATTCAAAGTGAGATGAAGACCATTGCTCTTCCTTAATACTGCTTAGCAGTTCCATGATGTGTGTTTAATGAGAGTGACATTTAATGTATTTACATTTTGGGAGATTGGCATGCTAAAGAAAGGAGGATGTCGTGCCACAGATCCATTTAATCAGACTTTCCCTGATTTACCACAGTCCTRCAAGGGAACTCTATTATAAGCCAAAATAAATCTTACCCAATGCTATAAACCTTTTTTTAATTTTTTTTATTTTTCATATCTGAATTTCCAAGGCACTTTGCAAAACCAGTTTAAGTTCATTATTTCTAGTAAAAAGGAAAACCTGTCAAGCTGGCCAGTTTGTTAGTGTGGAGCCAGGAATATAACACAGGTCCCCTGCAGGGAGCTAAACACACTCAGCTGCCCAAAATTGGACTGATACAGGCCAAACAAGGGATGAAACTGTAATTGCAATATGACAGGAAAGGGGTGAATTTGTGAAAAAATTACAAGACAAGGAAGTATTTGTGATTCTCAGATCTATAACCATTTTTTGATTAAAAGGTTTCTGCAAATCTTTCTTTTCATTATCTGATATAATAAAAATTAAGAGGAAAATTGATGTTAAATTTAGACCAAAATTGAAATCTATTCCTTAAACAACACCCTGCATTCCCCCAAATGAAATTCTTTATTGACCAAGACTTTTGCTTGCATTTTYCATTAGGATTCCTTTTTTCCTTTAAAAAGAGAAGAACAATGAGAAAAAATGGCGTTTTTTTCCATAGTTTTAGACTGGTTTTAGTGTTGTCTTCAACACTTCTTTGAAGTTCAATAGTTTTTGATGAAATTGAGTTTTAAGTGTTCTTTTTGGATCCACTCTATTCATCAAAATAGCTGCAAAAAACTTATACCATGTACCAGATCACCTATAAGCCCATACACTTTAAAATTCAAATGGAAAAAAGCAGCCTACCAGAAAAATCCCACTGAGAGTACCATGAGAGAGTGAAAACTGAATACATATTATTTTAAAGCTTGTGAGCTTATTTTMTCTAAAAACAGTGATCCCTCTACATTGTTTCTTTTCCTTTTTTCCCCAATATAAAAGAATAATAAAAACAAAACATTTGTTTTTGTGTCCTTAATCAGTTAGTGCATGCTTGTTTTTAAACACTTCCTTCAAACCAGCTGTATAAGACACAGATTTACAGAAACAAACAAGGACCAAAATGTTGTGGTCAAATACAAGACATTTCAAGTCAAAAGGACTTCTTGTTTGCAAARTGAGGAGCAGCTGAAAATGGAGTTTACAGTGAGGCTGCATTTCAAGCCAAACCTTCTGTTTGATAGATAAATGATAGATCTCTCAATGTACACTACAGAAGTTTAATTGAAAACAAACAAAAAGCCAGCTAACCCCTGAAAAACRAATCAGAGACGGAATTATGAAGTAATTCCTGCACACTGCCCCCGTTTGCCAGGCAGTGTCTGTTGTTTTTATCCAGAACATGCAATTTAAACATTTTTGCTTGTTTCTTGCTTTTTTTTTTCTTTGCAAGAACAGACAGAACTCACTAGTATTCTCCTCTATTAATATGCCATACACATGCTGTGCTCCAGCTGCCACGTTAAAAATACATAAGGCTAAATTAAAAAACTGCTGCAAAGCCTTTTGGTGGCAATCAGATAACTTTCTATGGAAAATATGATTTTAAATGATAATATTTTCCACACATTTCATCTCAGTAATATAGCTGAAGGATAAAAGAAGATTACATTTTGATAACTACCCTTTATGGACATTCTGTGTCAATGTTATAAATAAACTGCATTTCTAAATAGCATTTAAAAGTACAAGTACTGAGTCACAGCTTCAGCTGGTGCAAACACTGGTGAATCCAGCAATTTTCACCAGTTTGAGTGTCACGATCAAATGAACAGTTYTGTTTGGAAGGAAAATAAACTCTTGGAAAGAAGTTATCAGACTACTCAATAAATGCTGAGAGCTGAACTATGGTGCTCACCCAAAATCAGAGYAAGTGAAATAAAACCCTCAGCAGTTTGTGGAGATGATGATGGCAGGGTGGTGTTGCTTTGGTCACAAGAAGAAAAAGCAGAAGGAAATGGAAGCAGCAAATTTAGTGTGTGCACTGCACTTGTGATGGCCGTGAACTCCAGAAGGTTCTGTCTGAAAGCGAGCAGGGTTTGGTGAGCTGGCTGAGCTCAGGGGATGAATCTCACCCTGATGTGGTGTAACAAGACCCTGCTGGGGGGTTACACTCCAGGGAAATGCATTTTGGCTGCCTCAGTCACTGCCTTGCCCAGCCTCATGCCCCCAGCAGGGAACAGTGAAAGAGCCTTGTTCTGCTCTTGGCACCCGTGTCCATCTGTCCCCAAGGTCCCAGCGGGGCCATGCAAGGCCACCTCCCTTTCTGAGTATCAGACAACCCGAGTTCTGCTCCTCAGCTTCCCTGGGATGCTGCCAGCACTGTCGGTGACCCTTGGATTGATTGTCCTTGTCACTAACAGAGCTCTGCGAGCTGCGTCCCTTCTCCACAGCTGCAGTGCCGGTTTTCTAACAGCACCAGGTCCTGCTGCTGCCAAAGCAGGGAAGAGCATCCCAGTCCCAATCCCARYCCCAWTCCCAGCCCCAGATGGGATCTCCAGGGTTGGGCTCCCCTCACCCCACAGGGCTCTGTCCTCAGGATCCTGCAGYCACAGATCTCTCCCACCCCAATAACGCTGCTGTTGCATCCCAAAGTTCAGCGCTGGACTCAGGACAGCAGATCTCATAAAACAGCRCTCCGTGAGGGATTCAGAAAATCCTTCCTTTGCAGATAAGGAGACTATAACCTAATCCATCATCCCAAGCTTTCCTTGGCTTTGTTTTCACACGAGGGAAACAAACCCATCAAAACTGCTGTTCAGCTGTACAGATCTATTTTTTTAAGCCAGAAATTATTGTTATGGACCACCAGTGTATCTGCACAAAGGTTAATAATTGTCAAGCCAGAAAATAATGGGCACATCTAGATAATAATTGTAATTAAAAAAAAAATATTGGCCTAACTGCATAGTAAAGTCTAACCATTCTTCAACTACAGGAAGTAAATTTCTAAGTATATGATTATTCCACTTATTATGAGAAAAGAATTGAGGATTAAGCAGCTATCAGAAATAGATTAGAATAAAGAAATTCCTGTGCTATACATCATGAAACATTACTATGTAATTTTTAAAGACATATGAAATTAATTTTATATTGGATATTGGGGTAGCTTCTTTATGCATTTAACAGTAACAGCTATTAAAATATCTGGCTTGTTTACAAGCTGTAGTTTCAAGCTCAAGAAAACAGTTTGCATCATTCTGAGTACCACACATATATACTAACACAAATAGAAACTAAATCATAAGTGTTATAAATATGAGAGTGTAATAAAACAGTGCTGGAATATTAATCTCTTCTGAGATGAAGTTATACTAATAATGCAAAACTTCTCTCCATCACTGCTTCACACCAGAAAACTCCACTAAGTCAGATTTCACCAATGCAAGAAAGACTGGTGTTGGACTTGCCCTGATAATTAAAATTTGTGGTATTTATTCACCAGAACTGTTTTGTACTGTCATGTCTTGTCTAACCCAGGGTACAGCACTGGTGCAATGGACTGAACTGAACAATGCACTGCCAAGAAAAATCTATAAAATACCTTTATTGCACATGATACTTTGGGGATCAGGTTATTGCTGTCCAATGCTGCCACAGACAGGATAAGCCCTAAACATATCCAATTTAAAGCGAGGGATACATTGATGGTTCTGCCTGTCCACCCTTCCCAGATAACAAACACACAGTTACATGAGCTTCATCAGGATCTGCTTTTCCTTTTTTTATTGAACTCTGTGATCAAAAATGAAATTTTAGAGCCTTTTCCTTAAAAGCATTGATCCAATCCATGGTGCTGAGGCCCACAATCCTGAGTTCAGCCTTCAGTGCCAATGCAGATCGAGTGCACAGCGTGGATGGATGCATGGCACACCTGAGCARTGCAGCTAATGTACTGTGAAATTGCACAGCAAATGCAGATGTGAAYAGTGGAGACTCAGTGGTCATTTAGCAAAACCTTCAAGACTTCTAAAAAATCACTGCCTCAGCACTGAAAGCAATAGATTACCTCTCTACAGCTAAATCATTACACTTGGTGGATTAATGGGTCTATAATRAAACAGAAGATCAGCGTTTTATAATAAGGATAAAACATTTAAATTTGCCTTGAAAGCAACAGAAGAGTGTGTGGCACAGAAAATGAGTACTTCACAGTCATTTTAACCCTAGCAACTGATCTGGWCAAACACAACTCCAGCATTCAGACTTGAAAAATTCAGATTGGTCAGTCGGTCTTTTATTTCATCTACCTGTTAAACTAACCCTGCTAAGTGTTTGAAGGTAATATTGTGTGTCTATTATGCAGGACAGACTTGCTTCTAAATTATGTTAAAAATAAGTATGTAATTTTCTTGACAAGATTGACTTTGGCAGTTTTTTTTCAGGGGAAAGACCAATGCAGGGAAGTCTCCTGAGTGAAGGAACACAGGTGCTTTGTGCAGTGGGAACTCAGGTGGAATAGGAACATGGCATCAATCTTTCAAGCAAACYTGTCCCTTTCACAGCAACGGACACAACAATTTCTAGGTCTTGAGGGAGCCTTCAAGTTGCTCCCTTGTAGTCTGGTGGTTGCTCAAATTTTAATTTTGGGTGTTTTTTGTCTCGTTGGTATAGGGGGTTTTTGGATAATTTCAATTTACCAGACAATTAATCAATCATTACAATAAAATGTTTCTCTTTTTCTTTTCACTCCCATTTCTCTCTGCAAGACAACCTAAAAYCAACCTGTTATTACATTTCTAAAGGAAGCTTTGCTTTCTTAAGTCATCTGCATAACATAACACACAGCATGACATAAYTGTGTCCCTTGTACATCTCAGCCGGCTCCAGGGAAGAGCTTTGAAATGTTCCAGTCCAGGTAAATGTGCTCAGCTCCTCAGGGAGATGCTCCACCCTGTGCAGTCCCTCAGCTCATTGTTCACCTGGGAATGAAGCTCAAACCTCTCCCTTCAGATCCATCAAGATTTTGTGACTTTTTTCATTGCATAGAAAGGGAAAAAAAAAGTGAATTCTAGGAACAGTGCTCCCTTTTCCTCCTCGCTCAGGAATCCACATTTGGCAGGATGACAAGGAAAAGCTGGCAGCTGCTGTGCTCTTGGTGGTGAGTCAATGCATCTGCATCACCACAGAAAGGGAGCTCCCAGAWCCTCAACTGCCTTTTCTGATGGGGAGTAAGGAGGAATTACCTCCAGAAATGATCAGCAGAAAGAAAAAAACTTCAGAATGAATCAATGAAATGAACTGTAACAAATTGGTTTTACCAATTCAGCAGTTCTGTCGATTTTCTCAGCTCTCCTGAATTCACTGAATTTGCTACATATGGGGACTACATTTCACTTCAGTTCCCTTTTACACCCAGGAATTCTTTCTAATACAAACATCAGACCTTTTTCCTGATGCTTAGTAACTTATTATCATTCTCTCTAATGCTTAGTAACTTATTTCATTCTTTGAAGCTACTAGTTATTTCCAGCTTTCAATCAATTATATAAATAGTAGTTGCAACTATTTTATTTGTTTTGCTTGGAAAGACAGATTCTGGAATATAATGATGCTGATTTATCTTTTTTAATTAAAAATAAGAAGCTTGGCAAGCAGTGCAGGATTGAAAAATGTAATTTAATTTTTCCTGCTGTTTTTTTCTACTGCTGTTGCAGAGGTACTTTTTCCAGCCATCAGCTCTCATATCTAAATTTTAGTATCGGTGGCATAATTGGAAGTCACAGAAATGCAGCTGAATTACTTCATCTCTAGGAAAAAATAAGTAATATGATTGCATTGTATCTATGTATGATTATTAAGCAAATAGTTGTATGGGATAAGACCAAGAACCAGAAAATTACCCGAAGTATCTCATTATACAGTAYAATTTCTCCAGATGCCCAATTCAAAAACCATAAAATGTTCATTTTCTAAGTCRTAGAATATGTTTCATATTCAGATTTCTATTAATTGAATAAACAAGATTAGCTGTGTTGCATTTTCACTGTCTTAGCAATTTTATCTGCAAACTTRTTAATATACTCCCTTTCACTTCTAAAACTTGTGCTTTGTTGAATGAAGACTCACTTTACAGATTTTCATTACATCTTGCTTTTTTGCAATATGTCAGAGGATTGCCAGCAAATCAGTAGGTCTACTGCTTTTTTTAAAATTTGGGCAAAACACAGTAATATATTTGCTCTTCAGTAGGGCTTGTTGAATGAAGACTTCTAAAAGATCTTACACACTTTCATGCAAGAACTTCACAAAGGATTATATATTTATATTTTTATATATATATATATATATATATATACATATATAAATGAAAATTGTCATCCATTTTCAGCATGCTTGAGTTACAGGTTTGGTGCTCAGCATGTGATGTTGAAATATGAGATGTAACAATTCACTGAGATAAAAGAGCAATTCACAGTTCCTAGAGTCACYTCCCTTATAAAACATCACCACCCCACCTATTTCTGAACATAATCTATTCTTGAGGTTTGCTACCAACACGAGAGGTATTTATGTCTTCCTGTAGATAGATAATATTCAGCTGACAAAACTATGAAGTATTGCTGAGAGTTTCCTCATAAAGAGTTATAATTCTGGTAAATGGGTCTTACAGCTCTTGTGGACAGCCCWGTAATTCTAATAATTTTCTTATTACCAGGTGCTCTTTGCCTTCACAATACCTGGATCACTAACATTCATCTTCAGTCTTCACWAGTGACAGAGAGGAAAGTTTCTACTGACAACTCACAGAACAGAACATGATAATCCAGGTAAATTAATGTGTTATCTAAAATAAGAGCACTGCTGTTATTGATATGATACACTTTGTTACTTTAAATAACAAGAGAGAAACCATCCTGAGAGCTCGGTGAGCATCCAGGACATTAATAAATRCAGACAGGAAGTTGCAGGGTTCTGACATTTTCATTTATAACTGTATTTCATGGACTGACATTAGGATTTGGCTACAGTCATTCACAATCTTATTTGAAAACAGTCCTGTTCTTGGGAACCTACACAGCAGAGGTGGAAAATGYAGGATTTTAATGGATATTGAACAATCCTTGGGATGTCAGATATACCAATTGCCTTAACCTATTAAATCCTAAGCCTAAAGTTTATTTAAGGCAAAAAATACAGTCAGTGAGTATACAGACAGAATTCCAACACAGAAAAAGAAAACATGAAAAGCTTAGCACCATCCTATAGAGATATGCTGGYCATTTTTGAGTACATTGATAAATAAAAAAGAGCTACTGGGTGAGGAATTGCTTCATACAGGCAGGAATTTTAGATGGGGTATACTGGAAACAGAGCTAAGAGGGAAATCAGGGCCTGGCAAGCACCCCCAGTATGCAAAAGATGTCACTAAAATCAGCTCTCCCTATTGCTGTTATCAGCATGGGATCCTTGCTCAAGGTACTTCGTGTGTCTCTTGAATGACAGAAGATATTTTTTTACGAAAACAACCACATGATACAAGCAGAAAATCTCCTGTTAACTTTAAAAAGTTTCAGATCCAGCCCTGTTTTTAGAGCTCTCCAAAACKCACTGAGACTCATTGTGATTATTCTTCATTTTGTCCAGAAGGCCTTGAAGTTACCTTTGACAGGACAAATTCCCCTTTCTGTTGGGAACAGCAAGAAAACAAAGCATGAGCAGCTAGAGCTGGTTTGCACCTCTCATCCCATGAACAGCAACAATTTCAGCAGCTGAGGGATCTCTTCATCACRTCACACTGCTACTTAGAGCATATGAACAGTGTTTTCTTTTATTTTGGTTAATGCTTATTACTAATGTATGTAACATGTGGTAGCCTGTTATAAATTCAATTAAATGTTAATGTAAACATCTGCTTGATTTCATTTGTATACTGATATGTCAGGCCAAGAACTGAAATTTTTGCCCTGTGACTTGCTTTTACATTATGTGCCCGTCCAAGGAGAAAGAGACAARGGAAAGGAACCTGTTAAATTGACACTGGGCAGCTACAAACGCCTCGAAGTCATTGACACTATAAAAGATACCTGCATCAAAGCAATTGAGATTAAAGGTACAGCAGTTAAAACACTTCTTGCAGGGCTCAGGAGCACAGTGACTATTAAAGCATAAATAATAACCTCAAAGGGAGTGCAATGGGAAATATCACAGYGTTTGGAAAGAGCAGAGTGAAGCCACTTGTACAGGCACGAATAGCTACGCTCACTGGACATGTTCAACTTGTCAAAAAATGACATAATTCCCAGACACAAGCACAGGTCACGCACAGAGGAGTCACCCTGAGGAAGGCACATAAATAACAGTTTCAACTGTACAGCTCATATAAGAAGAAACAGAGATGGCCAAACATGCAGCAGCAACCTTGAAATGTGAGCCATTACTTAAATGCATCCCTTAATGTGAGAAAAGCCAGGAATCATTAGAGAAAATGTGCTCTGCTCTATCATGCAAYGAAGCAATTATCACTTTCCTCTTAATGTAATTTCAAAGCTTGGTTTCAGACAAACCCTCTCAAAATTGAACAGAACTTCTGAAYGMAGAAAAATGTTCATATGGACTTGTSACAGRGGKAAGATGAGAGCACCATTAGTCACATCAAACACAGGAGCCACCCACAAGTACTCAGCATGCTGGAGAGCAAGAAGGGTTTCCACTCGGTGGTGTAGTCTGAGAAAGAAACAAATTGAAAACTCAGCTGCTGACAGATGAATACACACGTTCTGACTTACAGGAAAACACCTACACGACTCTGAAATGAATCACAAATGCACCCCAGCAACATTATATATATTGAACTCTAGAGCTCCATAAGTCTCAAAATCAAAACGTGCGTGAGGTTTGCTCCTTCTCTGCACCTTAATAAGTGGTTGGAAGTCCTTGAAATAAATAATAAATAAAAAATAAATAAATCTCAGAGCATCAACCCCCCTTCTTTTCTCCTTCTCCAGTACTGAGCCTTTTATTGGCAATCTCAATTAGAATTGCTGCCATGCAATCCCACTAATTAYTGCCCTGCCTGATTCTTGTTAAGTYTGRAGGAATTTAAGATTGGAAAGAAGGTGGTGAATCAAAAGAACCTATGGGTTTTTATGGTATCTGCTGATTTATTAGTGCTGTAGCATGTAGAGTAACAAGACAAAACAGGTCAGGATGGATGATAAACTCACGGTAACAGACCACAATAAAACAAACATTTTAAGTTTTGTGGGTTATAACATTCAGAACACTATTTTAACTGCACTAATTTTCTCACCCCTGGGAAGCAAAAGTGGAGCACCAGTGGTCTCTCATGGCAATGCTGTGGGGGTTGGTGAAAATGTTGGTGGAATGTCTTGAGGWCTTTGAAACTAATTGGATTAGTGCTTATATAATTAATAGGATTACTCTGACTCTGCACATTAATAGGATTTTTCCTTATCAATTCCAAGCTTAAATGTTATGAAACTGCATGTGTCTGTACACCTCCCCCAAGAACTCTGTGAATCACGACCATTCCCAGTCTCATAACTGCGAAGCACTTTCTCTGGAAGCTCCCCTCTGAATATATTTATCTGGGCTTTGCAAAGTCTTCTAAATAAAAATATACACTCAACCACATAAATGTTTTCCAATGCCTTTTGTACACTTTTATCCATTCTAAACTGAACTTTCCAAGCACATACCTACTTTACTGAAACAAGGTTTTCACTGAACACATAATACCAAGTTCTCTCCAAGGCTGCATTTAAGATTACTTTTTTTTTCCCCCTACAACCAATTTCCAATCCATTAAGCTGCTCTACTTTTCTCTTTTCAGCAACTATTTAACTTGGACATTAACCTTTGTGGCTGGCCACAATCTCTGAAACACTCTGCTTTGCAATAGACTTTCTTAGGTTGCCAGTAATATTTTTCGTAGAGAAATATGAAGAGGAAAGTATCAAGCCCTAGTATGGCATTTTTCCTCCCATTTTTAGCTTTTAACCTCCCAGAAAGCTTTCATATGAAACCTCTGAGAAACAAAATATTTTGGAGAAAGTACAGTAAATCAGTGGGAATGAATCCACACCAGTGCATGACTGCCTCCAGCACCCATTTAGCTGGCAATTTGCACAGACCAAACAGATCCATGCCACATCCTTGACACGGTACAGTAACTAACCCTGCCTCTATTTCCTCAGCAGAACCATCCTCTCCATGATAAAGGCTCATGAATTACTCTGGGAGTTTGAAATTTGAGAATGAATTAACTCACAGATTGCACAAAACCTGCAAAAGCTAAGAAAGGATTAAGGGTGTGCTGCCACTTTCTCTGGCAAAAGGGAGAAGTTATTTTCTTAAAAGCCRCTTGACTTGAGCAATAAGACCACCATAGAAATTGAAGTTAGCATGCTGGCAGACCTGGCAGAGGACAATATTTGCTAAGCACAGGATGTTTATATGTCTTTCATTACAGAGTATCTGGATGAGCCACAAGAGCTGCTAGYTAGAAAAATACATTCCCCACAGAAAAAGATAAAGGAAAAAGGAAATACTTTATTCCTCCCCAGAGAAGAGGAGATGATGGCCCTAAATTTCAAAAGAAGAATAAAACCAACTTTAGGATGAAACTTCAGAACTTACTTCTCTGCAGATGAGCAGGATCACAGTGTACAGYCAATAATACAAAGAAGAAAACGCCCGAATTGCATGACTTAGAGTGACAAATATTGCCCAGTGAAACCCAGAAAGGATCTGGGCTGGAAAGGAACCTGTGACACTTACTGGCAGGGCAAAGCCCTTTCTAGAGGCTGCTATTGGTTTTCAGCCACGTTGCATTTCTCAGTGAGTGAAAAAAAGGCCCATTCTAACAAGGAAAAAGAGTTTGAAGATGTGGTAGAGCACAAATTAAAGTGCCTGCAAGGAAGATGTTCACCCTATCCCTAAAATCAACTTATCTCAAATCTTATACTTTTAAGATTATATTTATTAATATAATTATAAATATTATTAATAAATATATATTAATATATTTATAGATATTATTGTTTAATAAGTCAGGGTAAAAGTAATTTTCGCAGGCAACAGTGTACAAAAGAAGAATATCATTGAGAGGATGCATTGAGTCACGAAGAACAAATTCTCACGTAAAAGAGAAGGCAAGGAGAGCCCCAGMAGCTTCCCTGTATCTGCCCCTCAGATTTTTTGTTTTCTCAATGCACATTTCAAGACTTCACTCTAGCCACAGATAAAATAAAACACACCCTGCTTATATCTGCTTGGTAAAATAGAAACCAAAAGCCACYAGGCACTTTATTTTATTTTTCTTTTTGATGTGTATTTTATTACATTATTTTTTTTAAATAAAGATATTTTGAAATTCATTTATTGTTCTTCTCCTGTGTTTCTGATTGAAAATTCTCTCTTGAAAATTGAGTTTTCCAGTTTATGTTTCAGCAGCTTCAAAGAAACCCAGTATTGCTTCATGCATTTTGTCTGCTGAGAAATTGAACTGACTTGAGTGGAACCACATTAAAAGAAAACATGAGGAGATTACAGGAAAAGAGAAAAAAATGATGTGATAATTACCACAGATATAGACTGACCCTAATAKTAATCTTTGATGTTACTCACAAGACTGAGATGCAATCTCATTAGGAAAAACCTAACCTTGTTTCTGTTTGTCACTATTATCTTGCAGTTGTTTGCAGCAAAGGCATGACAAAGTGACATGGATTTTGTACATCTGTTTTATGGCTTAGCTGATTAAATCTGGGAAGGCACTAAACAGAGACAGATTACAAACAGTTAGAAAAATAAATATTTGATCTTGTATTAAAATGAAGCTTCTAAAATTTGAACCTCAAGTGCTAACTACAGATTTCACCTCAATACAGGCTGGAAACAAATTCTAGTATCATCTGGAAAATGTCCATGCCTTGTAAATTTGCTTTAATTTCTATTACTTCTGGTRCTGCTTCATAGATAAAGGTAAAAATGTTTTGTAATAGCAGTAAAGCCTTTGGCAAAAAAATTACCTCCACAACCATATTTCAGCTCRTTGCCTTGTTCCTGGCAGAATTCAGTTTCTGTTGGAGCATTGAACCATTCACCAAATAACAGATTCCATTAATGAGGAGAACAATACAAAAAATTCAATGGAGAAATTTCTTGTTTCAAATGAGCTGTTTTAAAAAGCTCCTTGGACATTCCCTAAGGCAAATTCAGTGTGCAGTTCAAACATCTCCACTGTATTTTTATTCTGATTGCAATATATATCTTGTAAGTACAAGAGGTCACTGGAATGGTCACAAATTATATTTTAAATAATCATATTAAATCCTACTTCTTAGATTAGTTTGGCTAACTTGTACTATCTCCARCTATAAAAGATTCACAGATCCATAATTCTATTTAATTATGCTGAAATTTAAGTGTGAAAATATTGCAACTGAATCACTTGCAAACAATTGTCTCCTCTCTATTGACAACAACTTATTTTAAGGAGGGCATTTTGAAAGTGAACTGTTTCTCCTGGATTAAGATCCTAGGAGTATCATCCAGTGACACACTTGAGATGAAAAGAATTTATTTTTACATTATTCAATTTTTTTTAAAAAAACATATCTATTTGAGGGGAGCCATCTTTTAAAATTTAAATAAACATATTTTYCAAAGTTCCTAATTCTAGATCTGTGCAGGAAGCAATGGTGCTGTGCTATTGGGAACCATTTTGTAGTAGTTTGATGAAAATTGACATGACATGGAGAGAGCATTAATACTGTAGATTATATAAATAGATATTGTAGATATAAATAAATATAGATATTGTAGATATAAATAAAAGCAATTAAAAAAGTGTAAGTATATGAATTATAGCACCTTCATTGCCCGTATATTGAGGAAATCCAGACATATCTACATGGCAACTTGGGATATCTGAATAAAGACTAGAAGTGGAAACATTTTTGAAACTAAACTCCTACAGAACACCAAGGATCTTCTACGATGTACAGGTTTAATTTTTCTCCCTTTTTCCCTACAAAATAGTGTGTTCTTGCCAGCACTTCAAACCAAATACACAATGCGTAACTCAACAGGTTTGAAAACATTTCTGAAAGAGCACAAAAGAAGAGATTCCACATCTTGTGTTCTGTACAAATGACAGGACTGCAGAGGAGCAGGGTTAACAGCAGCACAAGGACGTTGCTGGAGCAATAAGTGTGTCGATGATGTGCACTAAAACCATCATGGAAACAAACTGTTCACACAGGGCAGAAAGGAAAGCTGACAGAAAAAAACATCCTCGGTACATTTCCTTAACCATTTCTATCCTTGGCATGGTGTAGCAGGAGATAATTTGAAACTCTGCTATATTATTTGTCATAAYAAAAACTTAATTGCTCTATTTTCATTTTTAATTGTCAATTTGCCCCTCAGGCCTCCAGGATCACATCTCACTCTAAACTTCCTAAGAGTTTTTARCACAGAGTTTCATATTACTTTTTTCCTTCAATTAAATTCAACAGCATTTTAATTAACTTCTCAGAACATAACTATTTTTAAATGCTGCTTGCTTTCCTAGCTGGTCATTCACACTTTAATAATAAATGACAGTCAGGTGTGATCTACTTTTGTCAACTTCTGTTATTTTAACCTTCCTTTCAATAATTAAAAATCAGAACATGGTAATTATAAAATGTTTTTCTGTCCTAGAACCTTCATGATGAAGGCCAAGCACTTGCAATTTCATGGGCATGGTGGAAAATAAATTTAGCAGAAGGTACTCAAGGTTGCGTTGTATTCAGAGTGTTAAATATTTAGGACTGTCCCCAGGAATGCTTCAGCAGAGAAGATGTGATATACTGTGGGGTAGGGGTGGGGCTGGAAAAGAAAATGATGACAAACTCAGAACTTCAACAAACTATCAGTGCTGAGAGACCACGAGAATCCCTTCAGCCAGACCAGAGCTACAGAAGGGGAATGTGTTGCTGCTGACACAGCCCCAAGYCCTTATGAATGAAATCAATACACCAGGAGAGAGTAAGAAAACCTCGTCTTTCAATTTCTGTAACCTGTGAACTCAAAAACGTGATTAAATCTTTCATTTGGAGTTATTTTCTGTGTCAATCACATCATTTTTTCTGGAAATCGTTACGAGATTTGGAGCACCACACAGGTGACTGGGAAATCCAGGTCTTTTCAGATGAAATTGTGTTGGTTCATGAACTCCAGGATATATAAGTCAGTCTTATGGGATTTTTTATTTACAGAACCAAACTTTCTTCCTTYCCTTAAATTGTATTTTAAACTATCATTTTTCAAGCCATATACGAACACCTGCGTTTACAAGTGCAGAACTGCAGCCTGAGGGTTCCTGGTATATTTACCTCATCACACAATGATGCTGTCAAGCAAAGCCAATATAGTCAATATAATCTATTCAAGGACAAAACCAATCTGAGCAGAGTTTTTCATCAAGCAAAAACTGGCATTCATCACCAAAAGCAGAATGTGTGTTTAGTCTGGACAAAACCATCTCCACGCACACCCACCCAGCAAAGTTCCCTTTCTTTATCACGACCATAAACATCTCCTGAATAATGCAGTCAGCCTGAAAGATCTCCCTCCTTCTCATGGCTGTTGGACACCCACTATCTTCAAGAGCGCATCTATCATGAAATTCAAAGAAGAAGTTATAATTTATGGAGGTTTGCTGGTGTTGGGTTTAAATCCTGTCTTTGCTGCAGAAGGAAAGTGTTGCTATGGCAGCACCAGAGTCAGAGAAGGCCACAAAGCCAGCCCAGGTTCAGGGATTTGGGGTCCTCTCTGCTCCTGGTTGCCATGGCTGCGCTGCTCTGAGCACCAGCTAATTTAACAAGTTATAATCTGGCTCTGAGCGTTGCAATCTTTGTTTTGAATTGCTCTGTGGAACCAGTTCTGAGATTGTGAGGACAAATTCCAGCAAGTGGTTCTGCTTATTATTCTCCAGTCTTCCTAAATGACTGGGAAACACAAACAAGGTGGCACGACCTCAAAAAAAAAAGCAATTTATTCATTCAAATTACATCCTTCAATTTTTAGAATATTTCTGAATAAAAGTGCCATCTGACCATGTGTAGAAGGAGCCACTGATATTTAYTTCCCTCCATCCCCATTTCCTCTGGGTTCACACACTTTCCCTGACAAATGGTGCTCTGTGTCTTCTGAGCACTCCCCAAACSCAGCTGATTTCAGTGAAGCAAGATTCCTCATACAGGACAAAGTATGAAATTATTCTTTCCTTTAAATACCCAAATAACTCTATAGTGAAATCATGAACAAGTTATGCCACATTCCAGAGTATCTAAGAACAAAATAAGGTTAAASTATGAAAATTAGGGGGGTTTTGTTGGTGTTTAGCCAGAAAACCTCCAACTCAACATGTCACCCAATATATGGAATTTGTCATCACRTTTCCATGTGTTACCAAAACATCCAGACTGATATAAATCAGGCAAGTTGTGTGGCTTTTCAGACTGCAGAGTACAGAAAAAAGGGGAAAAATTAGAAGAATATCAACATTCTTCYCTACCAGAAGTTGATGATGGTGATATTCTCCAGATAAAATTCTGTTGTATCACAAGATATAAGAGCATCAAATTCAATTACTTCCCCCAGTTTTTACTTCCCAAATGTTCACAGCTCTGCTGTTACTCAGTAGGATTAGTCACCCCTGAGTGTGCTGAGCATCTTTGTTTTTCAACAGGATGGGAAGAGTATTTTCTCTGACACTTTCTAACAAAGTTTGGGATGMGACACACTGTGCTTGTAACAGTCCTGGATCTGTTTAGGGAGTTAAACAATGGTACAGCTGCTGAAAAAATCATAATGAATAATGGGAGTCTCTGATWTTCTGATTGATGACACTTGAGATTAAATTACTTTCCTTAATTACCAGAAATTACCCCACTAAAAATAGTTTGTAACAAAATTTTTTATCCTTTTTTCTATGCTTTCCTTCCTCTTCCTAAAGGACCACAGTTCAGAATATGAGGAAAATTGTTCTTCCAGAAATGTTTACAAAACATTCTTTAAAATAATGTGCAATTGTTTTTAAACATTTCCACTTTAAAATCATCAAGGTGACCATCTTTAAAATACAGTTCTCGCTAGCACTACCTATGACATAGAGAATACAAACTCCTCATACATCTTCTCTTCTTGTTAAAGTTCAGTCAAAAAAATCTGCATGACAAGTCACTGCAGAACTGCCACTTCCATTTCTAAGTAAAAATGCCATGAGCAGGGAAAGTCAGGTTAATCCTTTTAGAGGAGAGCTGGCCAATATTTGCTGTTCATGTCACAAATGTACTTGTTTCCATTAATTATGTTTCCTCCCTTGCTTAAACATCACATTTAACCGTCTTGCAGTGTCCTGGTAGGGCACCACAAAGTTCTCTAAACTCTGAGGTTTAAGACAACTCACACACAATAGTTTCTGAAGGAACAGTAAAAGGGAAGACCTCACATTTGACCCCGTCTCCCTCTTTCTTTTGGATAAAAATTCCTTTTCTTGTCCACTCTGTCTTTCTATGCCTCTCACATTTTCAGGGCTGTACACTATGGAGAAGTTCATTTGTATTGCTCTTGCTGAACAGGAAAACAATCTGTTTCCCTTTTGCTAAGACTGAAGCTCCAAATCAAGGAAATGTATTCACTGAGTCCACATTTACAACAGTTCTGCAAACTATAATCCTGGAACACTGAAAAAAAAATATTGTGAAACATATCTGTTGATCCTTTCCACTTGAAAATAAGAGCTTTCTTTTTTATAACAACACTGGTAGGTCTAAAATTTATTTAGATGGAACATTCTTGGGTGTACCCACAGAAGCCAAAGAAATCAGATATTTTTCACTAAACTTAAAATCATARTGGAAAAATAGATCAGTGATTAAAATTGAGAGATCAAAAGAGGAGCTTACTTTAAGTTAGAGGAAGAAAAACTGAGAGGCTACCTCAAGAGAAGCTCAGAATCGGGACATCCACGCCCTAATTCTCAYTCAGCTACTGCTTGAAAAGTCATAGGAGAAGGATGATTTTCATGTATCTCTAATTTCCTGCATGCAATTCTCTTCCATTTCAAAGCTACATCCAAGACACTGCCTTCCTTGACTAAGCCTCAGGCTATCTAACAACAAAAACTGTAGTATTAAAACAAGTTTTCATCATTAAGCATTTCCTAGAATGACCCAAAAGCTCCCACATGAGCGTACACTGGAGTCAATGGATGTAACACAGACCCTGAGCACAGCTGCTAACCAAGATTTAATCCACAATATTGGTGGCTTTTCAGCACTGACACCTCTGGCTTCATTTCCCCCCGCTGGGGCAGGTTCTTAGGTGGTGTAGAACACCTTCAACACCTGCCAGACAGCAATAACAGCCATTARCCAAATGAAAAGTTTTTCTTGGTGTCAGCCCTTACAAAAAACCATTCATTTCTCTCTGCTCTTTATTTCCCCATCATTCACTCCTGTGGCAGTTGTCATACACTGCCCTGCCTGGCCACAAATTCATATTTCCATTTCATTGCATATGCCTTGCAAAAGCCTTTGCTCGTGACATTTCTGACTTATATTAACTGCAGAATAATCACTGAAAGAGGCTGGACTGGTTTCTGGACTTGATCATATTATCATAGTAGGCTCTGCATTTTTCATTATAATAACATGCATTCCCAAAGCCTCCTATAAGGCTCCTATAAGTGTGTGTATATATTTGTGTGTGCATATACATTTGTGTGCATATATACACATATATTTGTGTGTGCATATATATTTTAGTATCCCTTGCCTCCTGAAAGAAAACTGTTTGTCTACAAGGGCATCTAGTGACAGCACATTTGCTTTTCAGGTATATTTCAAATTCCTTTTTTTTTTTTTTTTTTTTAATATTCTACACCATTACCAAGGAATAGCTCAAAGTTCAGTGCATCAGGAACACAAGAAGATGTTCTTTTTATTTATAGGTGTGTGACTGTATACTTTGATTCCAGATATGATCAATCTCCCTCTAAAGGAAGCACACTATGTTTTATTAAAAACTTCTGGAGAACATAATTCTCATAGTAAGTGAAAGTGCAAATAAATATTCCTGCAAGTGATATATAAATTATCCTAAGTCAGCAGCAGCATGTCAGTCAGGGCTGATTCGATTCTTCACAACACCATCTCATGAAAAGAAAAAATGTTAGATTTGGTCCAAATGTGGAATTTTTAATGACTGACATTTGTGGAACTTTTGGGATCAATGAACCTTCTGCCATAAACTGAAGGAAAGCTTTTACTTCAGGACAGTGCACATTTTTTTGGAAATTCAGGTTTGCACATGCTGTAAATCTGGATTACATCCACACCTGGAGAGCTCAGCTGAGATCAGCCCTTGTTGTAACAGGTGCTGTATTTATATCCAGCAAGAGAGGCACAACTCCATTAACTTACTAACAAAATTGCCYAAGTGCTAAAGAGAGGAGAAAAGGTAAATGGCACTCAAGGTCATGTGTATTGCAGGCTCAGCTGCTGACTTGACACCTGGTTAACATTTCCTATTCTGTCCTCCAGCCTCTGGCAGCTGAATRCATTTCAAGAGAAATGGCATCACAAAGAAATTTTATGCAAGTGTGTATACTTCCAGGGAGTTTTCTAACTTCAAGGATGCAGGGAAAAAAATATCACCCATTATCCTAAAGGCAAACTCAACAATTTATGGTCCTCAAAGCATAAAATAGCAAAGAAACACAGTGTTTCCAATTCCCATCAAGATATATTTAAAAGTATGTACAGAGATAGAGTATCTATCTAAAACACACCAGTGAAGGATATCTGAATACTGTGAGAAAATTACCTCAATTCATTCTCCTTCCCTCTCAAACTCAGAAAAAGAATCACTTACAGGAATTTCTTACAGAAGCAATATTGCCCATTATTGCTGTGAAAGTTATGAGTCTACACTTCCAAAAAMGATTTTTGGATGAAGTTTGTTTGCAGCTATAACAATTTACATCCAGAGTTACTCAAATGGTACCTATAGAGCTGTTCAAATTTACACTATTGTCATCGAGAAAAATTTGGCTCCATGTTTCAAACACCCAGATTTAACAGTTTCCCTCTGCAAAAGGCAGTTTAGATGACTACAGGAATTCCAGGAACACTCTGGTACATTATCCTGAATGAAAATTCAATCCAACTTGAAGGGAATATGTTCTTGCATGTTACTATAAAATTGATTCATATTTTGTTATGAGTATCCCTGCATTTATAGGTAAAAATAAATGTTCCTTCCTAGGAATGGATCATTTCCAGAYTAATTGCTAAATTGCTGTTGCTTGGCAATTAGCACAGCTTGGTCTACTYCTACAACAACTTAAACATTCACAAATAAAATCAAAACGTTTTTATCTTTACTCTGCCCATTCTCTTCCTGCTTGGGTGGGGGGAAAAAAGAAAAAAATGGGGGAAAAAAAAGGAATGAACAAATTGCATTATTGCTGCTGTGGAAAAGTAACTTATAAGAATGCTATGTGATGTGGTAAAACCAGCATTGTAACTATGTGTGAAAAAAATATGAGCTATCATACTTTTAACAAACAGTATCAAGCAGGCTACTTTTATTTCTKAGGTTTACTCTCTAAAGATTAATTTCTTCAGGTTTTCTTCCACCTAGTATATGGGCTAGGATCTTTAAAGAAAAACTGATGTTTYCACATAATCACAGAGTGGAACCATGACAAACACTGAGATACAGCCAGAATTTTGACAGCAGCTTTAAGTGGTGTCTTGAGAGCTGAWTCTGACCTTAAGTGAGTTGCTGACAATTTCATCAATCACGGCCATTACTCAGATGAAGTTTGGTTCCACTCCYTTTCCCTCATTCCTCCAAAATAAGTTTTGATAGCCTGACAGGAAAAYTGCTCCCTAAGTCGATCCCAAAGTTTTCTGGGATATTTGCAATACTGAGTAGAAGCGCAGATCTTATCCAGACCTGCTTGCCATTCTAAAGCACAATTGTTTTTTACGGTTTGCCATAAGTGAAGACTGTTTATTGAGACAGCAAAATCTGTTTCTCATCAGCTAGCAAAAGGCAATTCCCTCCTTAAATRTATTTTTCTTCTCTTCCTTAGAGTTGCTATGGAATGCCATGGAAACTAGGCAATGGGATGGTRTGATATTTGCAAGCATCCACAGGTTTAACAGCAAAATATGACAATTAAAAGGAATCTGTGAAAACTGCTGTTTCTCTCATGTATGAGTTTTATTAAATTAAARTTTCTTGATCATTAAGTGATTAACCTGTTCTGTTGTGAGAAAATGACTAATGATTTATCTAGTTTTAGAAGCTAGAAGCAAGAGGCAAGAAAGGTTATTTTTAATAAATTTACTAAGTAAAAATTTATTAAATAAATCTGACAGTCGGGAATCAATAAGGAAATGACAAAAAGCTCAATGGGCTCTGGTGTCTCACCAGGCAGGGGTGAAAAACCTTTTCTGTTTTAAAGCAGCCACATCAGGGGCTGTGTGTGAGTGGTGACAAGAGATGCCACCTTTAACTCAGCATTCCCCATGGTCAGTGCTCACAGGGGTGGGGATGGAATGGAAAATARCACAAGGCTTAGACAAAACCTAAATTGTGGGCTTAAGTGGCCCTAAAGAATCTGATATTCACTATTAAATAAGAAAACAAGCTATGTCTGGGATTATTTTACCAAGAGACACAGTTATGCTACTCTCCCTAATTTCCTATATTATTGCCTTGTCCCCTGACCTTTCAATGTAGACAAATATTATTTAAATTAAATGAGGTAACAATATTACYATATCTTCATTTTTCATAATATAGAAAATTATGGAAAACATACATATTAAAGAGTGCCAACAAAGGTGCAGTACTTTGCTTTTATAAAAAGCACTTTAGAGTGCAATATAACTAATGAGGTATTGCTCTGAAACATGATTTAGATTCCCATGTAGGCTGATTTTGCTGCAATTTTCCACTAACTGCAAAATGCCTACTAATTAAAGCAAGTTCAGTCTTGCCCTCCAGCACAGTCCTCCTGTTCTGAGAACGAACACAACTCATATTTTTCTGTAACTAAAATGTAAGAAAAACATTTGAACAGGTCTGAACTTAGTATTGATTAAATGAATGACTGAAGGCTGGAATCCAGTACTGCTTTTTTGGAGTGACAATTGCAAAATGTACAGGCTGTACAACAAATTTGGAACTTTCAGGATAGAAGTCTGAACCTAGTGGAATAAAATGAATTTGCTTCAATTTTCGCTTTTGATGAGCAATATGCTTACACTGATGTAGCTTTTGCAATGTAATATGCAATGGCTTGTTATAACTGTAATACACATGAATTGAAAACTGAAGAAAAAAAAATTGAATTCCCCTCAAGAATTTTCCTTCCTCTCTTCTCAAACTAAAGGCTGATGASTGTTTTAAGTCTTGTGCATAAAAATGAGCCGACATGTAGGCCTTCAGTGATCTGCCCTGCAACAAGGCTTCCCAGAAGAAAAGGAGTCATCCAGGGGAAAGGAAGACATTATTTCTCTGAACAAAGATATTACAATACTGCCTGAGAATATGWGCACTTGCTCTCATTTGGGAAACATTGAATTTGGGTCACAGTAACCAAATCCTGTGAAGGCAGATCTGTCAATAACTGACTAGCTTACACACTAATTTTAGGAAAATGGTATTAAAAGCAACSCAACACATTTATGGGCTTCCTTCACTGACTCATTTGCAGATATTTGAAATAAGTCCTTCTGCTTCCAAATTTTCCCTGTGACTCCAAATCTCAGTTTTCAGACAGTCTTCCTAAAGAAGGAAATATTTCTACAACCACACCCAGTGCACCTGACTGCCTCTGTTTACCACCTTCTCCCCCTTTGCCTGGCTGCACCCTTAATGASTTTTGATCCCATCCACAAAATCAGATCAAATTTAGAAAAAAGTAAATGTTTCAGACATGTAATACCCCAGCAAATTCTGCCGTCATCCTCCACAAAAATCCCTGAAACATCTGAGTACAACAATGAGCTGGTACTGAGTGTCTCTGTAAGGAAAATGGGGCAGCATCCTTCGGTCAGTGTTGGACACCAGGACTCAAACAGGACAGATGTGTGATCAATACTTACAGCTMAGGAAGCACCAATAGATTAGCCAAGAAAAGCAGGAAAAGGTCAAGGAAAGAGCGTGTACTTCTTTYCTGCCCCTCAGAAATGGAATCATAGAATCAGGTTGGAAAAGACTCATCCAGCCCAAGCACCAACCCAGCACTGCCCAGGGCACCACAAAACCGTGTGTTGAGGGGCCACATCCACTCATCTTTTAAACACCTCTTTTAAACACCACCCTTCAGTGAAGAAAATTTCCTGATATCGAATCTAAACCTCCCCTGGCACTACTTTTTCATTTCCTCTTGTTCCGTCTTGAAGGTCATTTCCTCTTGTTCCATCACTTTCCCTAGAGAGGATTGACGCCCACCTGGCTACAACCTCCTTTAGGCACCTACACAGAGCAAGAAGGTCCCCTCTGAGCCTCTTTTGCTCCAGGCTAAAAAAATCTGMGTTCCCTCAGCTGCTCTGCATCAGATTTGCTCTCTAGACCTTCTCTGGACATGCTCCAAGTCCTTCTTGCAGTGAGGGACCCAAAAAATTACCAGGCTGTTGCTTACTTGTCTGACTGTGGCACTCAGATTGTTTCCAGTTTCTGYTTCTAGGTATCTCCCTGTATTTCCAAAAGCTTTATAAAACTGTTCTACAATTTTAGGAGATGTATTGTTTATCAAAGACTGAGAGAAAACCTTTGTGGTAAATACACCACTAATTTAGCACAGAACTGACAAGATTTTATGTAGAAATCTTTATACAGAGATTTGCTTTAAATAAAAGCTCTCTTTAGGTGCACATTACCGTGTGCTATGGGAAAATACAGAGCAGAGAGTGTGATCCWTTATTATTCCCTCTCCTGATATAAAATGTTAACATTGCAGCTCTCCAAAAGGGGAAGAAGTTTCCTCGTCTTGCAACTTGTAACACAGGTCAGCATTTCCTGAAGCCTCGACCAGAAGCAAATCCAACTCCAGACATCTTTATTTGGGTCATCTATCCCTGCTCTGTGGAAACCGACCCCGTGCAGTGAAAGATGCACTGAACCTTTGACATTTCCACAGATATACATCAGTGCCTCGGAGATTTATGTGAACATTTCCATTCCACCAGAGTAAACACATCACTCTTATTGATTTTAACTTATCGAAACGAAGATGGAGAACACTAACTTCATAATGCCCAGTTTAATGGTTGGCTGGGTGATCTCATGAACCACTCTTAAAATCCCAACGATAAACTTAAAATGCAGGAAAATTTCAGGAAATGAAATTTAATAACACTCCCAACACAAATAAACCATGTCCCAGCAAGCTTCTTGAACTGCAGATTCCAGAGAAAAAAAGAAAATTAAACACAAAATAAAATACTCAAGAGAATGGTGGTTTCTTTTGATTAATCCCTTGAATTCTTATGTTCAMAAATAATTAACAAATTAGTAAACCACAGGAATCATGAATGACTGAAGCATCAAAGCTCACAAAGGTAAACCCAGAACATTTCACATAACAAATAAGATAAATTTTTAAAATTTACTATAATTCATGCTGCACTATTTTTATTCTTTCTTACTAGTCAGTTTTACAAGGCTTTGTTATTTAAATTTTTTTAAGGCATGGATTGGCCTGACAGAAGGATAATCAATGCTTTGCAAAGTTCACTACTTAAAAGAAAGTAACAGTGAGAAAAAAAAAAGTTAACGTATTTTAAAATTTTCGCATCCAGCTCTGCTCCCAGTGGGATGCATGCAAAAGAGCAGCAACAAACAAATCAYCCTCATGAACTCTGGGTGAGAAGGATGGTGGACAGTTTTTAAGTAGCTTGGGCCCCAATTAATGCTTTCAGGCGAATCTCCTCTGTGGGTGTCCTGTGATGCCTGAGGCACAAGGTCGTGATGAGCCGCTCCACCATTTCATTCCARAAGAACCACAGCCACTTTAATTCCACTGAAAGTTTTGCATCTTCTACAGTGTCTAAAATAGAGCACAGATCTCCCTCAGTCCTCATTTAGTCAGGAGAAACAATCGTCTATGAAAAACAATTCATTTTTTTWATTCAGTCACTTTCTGGAGTTTTTTTCTGTTTCTTTTCTGAGTCAACACTTTAGCCTGACGCTACAAGCACTTTGCACAAACACATCTCTTGTTCCAGAGATGGAAATGACCAAAAGGCTCTTGAGCCATTCTTCTTAGTGCATTTTCATAAGAAAGTCTCTCCCCTTTTGAAACATATTGTGAAAGCTGAAATTAAACATCTGGAAAGCTCAGAGTTGCTGCAGATGTGCCAGGAGCAGTAATTTAATTTCTTTAGAAGGATATGCAAAGACCTTTCTCTCTGGTCAAGCCTCACAGTCCCATCTCACTGCATTACCTATTTACTTCAAGAGACTAAGAGACTAGACTTAAATATGGTTTTAAAAACCTTGAGCTATGCAGTCAGCCACATAATTACCGTTCTTGTTCACACTGAGGAGGTGATAACAGCTAAACACACATGATTCATGAGCCCCAGTGACATCACACCCTTGTGGGGGCTCTTTTACAAGACAGAGTTTTCAGCAGCCGTCAGGAAAGATCAGGCCTGTGCATGATGATGGGCAAGGACATGATCCAGCTCCCACTGAAATCTCTGTGAATGTTCCCATTCGCCTCAGCGATTTTGGAAATGGAGAATATTCTGCTGGTGTAATGCTAACTCTGGAAATGTTTAGCTGGCACTGACAGCTGCATGGCTGGAGAGCCTGCCAARGATATGTCTTGGTAAGGGTGGACAGTGTTGTGCATTGACTCAAATTCTTGTAAATTCTTATGTGGGTTATGAGGCAAGTAAGAAGAAAAGTTTAAATACTTTTCATCTCTAGCAACTTAGTCACCATCCTTCGTATGCAAGAAGAATTTGTCAAATGAGTGTTTTCTCTTGGAAAGTAGGTGGTGATGGGGTTGCCACGGGTTTTTTTATAGAATTTTCCTTACAGAGGCAAAAAATTGGCAAAGTGTGTTGCATGAAGCTTCTTTTGCAACASAAATATTTCATAAACTGAGCTACTACTGCTGCTTCCAGCCTTTTACAGGAATCACAGTCTGTGGTGGAGATGCAGTGACTCCAGTGGTCCTGTCCAATTACAGCCCCTCATGGTCAGAGATGAGATGGATATTCAAAATTAGGCAGTTCTCTGTCTGCTGGAGAATCTGGTATGCAAAAATGTCATTTCAGGAATTGGCGGGTTCTCCTTGGCTTACAATTTTGCATGCTTTGCTCTCACATATTTCACAGAAGAGGAAATTCCTAAACGTGGCAGCCAGGAAGACATGAAAAAGAGGACAATAATTCTGTAATTACTTGAGAAAGAGAACAGGCAGGATTCCTGCTCTGGTGTGTCTTCACCATTGWGTCAGAAAGCTTATTTAGAAATAGTGTCCTCTGTTTATAACCTGGAATAGGCTACAAAGAAGTAATACAACTGAACTGGAGAGGCAACATTAGGTCCTAGACAAACTAATAACAACAACTATGTTGTCTGTATTATAATGCAAACAAAATTTTAAACATATTTATTTATATATATATATATATATATATATATATATTTATTCTGTGGGGTAAGAATTACTGCTGATAAGATGGATGAAGGCAATTGCCTTGCCTTTGTTTCAGAAAGACATTTATATTTCTTTATTTACTCAAAATTATTTGTGAACCTGTGATAGCAATTAAGGACAATGCTGTAGTAAGATAAAAAGTGTGATAAATTTGACAAAGTGCAATATTTCACTTCAATAAAATAAACAGGGACAACATAATTTAGTCTTCGCATAATTTAGACAAATGCAAGGTAAATTAGAAATAATTGCCCTTWAGTTACTGTGATGATTTTCTAATCAAAATGTAACTAGATTCTTTTCAAATTTAGAATATGGCTATCCYTAAAGTGAGAGGAGAAGGCTGCATTATAAAATGGGAAATTTTACACCTGTTATACTGGAAAAAACCAAGAACCTCCTCCCTCCTATTTACTGCATGTACAGCATTTGTTTTTATACTGTCTTAATTGAGTGTTAATTGACTTYCACTTTGCATGCCTATGAAGGGTGGGTTTCTTCATCCCAGACAGCCACACTGTGGGTTTTATTCCAGCAGCTGCAAGGTTCTAATTGATCTTCACCATAATTTCCCAAAGCCTTTTCCCCTCTGCTATTCCTCTCAACAATTAGCTCCTTTATTCAATTTCGTTTAAACACACACAATTTTGCTTCCTCTCCCATCATGGTGAAGCCATGCATGAGAATGCTCACACAAATTTACTTGTCAGACCCATTGAAAAAAAGGCAGAACAACAGCAATGAACATGTATTTGCCAAGCTCAATGTGTGTCAAATCTTAAAAACCAGATAAGGTGTGGCACAGAGCAAATATCTCTGATTCCCTGTGCAGCTAATCACTGCTCTTAGGTGCATTTTGTGGTTTTCTCTTTACAATGTTACACTGAAAGATCTCGTTGAAAATCTTTTAGACAACAGAACTTTTCAATTTTTCTTCATTCCCAGCCTTCTGGAAACCTTTTTCAAAGTCAATGAATATTTGGAGCTGAAGAAATGGCTTATTTGTTGAGCACTGCTGGTGATGGACACCATCACTTACACCTTTTCATTATATTGTGCATTCTGTACAAAACCAGGCTATGCCTTGCTTGTTTGAATGTCAGCAACCATCCAAGCCTACCCTGCACCTTCAGAAAAAAGCTTTTTCCTGTACCTGACTCTTCAGCTGCATTCATTTACCAGTCCCTCATGGGCACATCCTTTAAAACCTGTCTGCTGTGAGGTGTATTTGGCATGGGAAGCAGGCTGCACCCTGCTGTGCTGTGTAAAACACCACATCCCAGGGATGCTTTCCAGGGGAATCTCTGCAGCCTGGTAACTGGCAGAGGAGCATAAGCAAAAGCAATAAAATCATTTTCATTCCATATTTCAAAGCAGTTGGACTCTTTTTAGACAAGCTACTGAAAAAGGCTCTTCATGCTTCCAGTGGTTCCTTGGAATCCCCAATGAGATGTGGACAAACAGAAATTTGATGGACAGAATGCTCTGCACAGCAGMGCTCACCATCAGCRRGGGGCTTACACTGGACAGAACTACRTCATTAATTACATTGAAATTAAAACTATGCAGCTGTTTAAGCCTAAAATCTCAGCAAGATACAGATGCACAAGACTTGCATTAGCTACYTGAAGGGCTCTTGCACCAGGATTTAAAGGGTAGAAAAATTCCACTGGATGTTATTTAGTTTATAATAATAGCTAGAGACATTAATATAGTTATTCCTTCTGACTGCACAGTATAAAACCACTCCCTTTGACAAAGATGCCTTTAACTAGAGAAGATAAATGGCTGGGAGAGAAAAAAGAGAAATAAAGAAGTGAGGTTTTTGAGTTTACAAGGCAGACTGAATGCAAAAATTGCAAAAAAGTTATTTGGGCCACCTGAATCCCTTTCCACTGCTCCATTCACTGGGCACACATTAGTAATACTTGTAACATGACAGATTTTTGTCTTTTTTTTCTTTTCCTTTCCTTCAAATAATTCAGACATTATATTAATATAATTTTATTTCTTTACACTGACATAGATTCCTAGAGAAGTGTTCAATGTCTTCAATGCCCAATGTTTGAGAGGCATTTGGATAATTCCCCTAACATGTTTTAACTCAATCAGCCCTGAATTGGTCAAGCAGTTGGGTGAGATGATTGTGGTTAAATCCCCTCCAACTAAAACATTCTATTCTTCTCTTCTATTCCTCACAGCACATTTGCAAGAAAATTGACATAACACTGAGGAAAGAAATGAAATCCTTGCCCTGATTTACATCATATATTCTACAATGCACAAATTTTCTGTGCCTTTCCTTTGTTTCCCTGATCAGAGAACTCTTCAGTGCTTTGCAGGAAGTTCTGCACCCTTGACTGAAATTGAGTGAAAATACTCTGAGGGAGGAAAAAATCTCCACCATAATTGTGACCCAAGCAATGCACAATCCAGCTCTCTCTTCGACAAGAACACGAAAGCCTAAAATATGGGAGATCAACCAAGCTGCTGCTRAGAACTGACAGAATGATCCTCTGTTTGCTCACAGCCACTGACAGAGGTGTCCAAGACAATTCCTTGCAGCTCTTATCTTTGCTGTAGGAACAGAGATCAGAGGGAGCACTGTCCCCCAGCTCACCACAGCTCCTGGACATGCTCCTCTTGGTGAATCTGTGTGCAGCAATGAGAGGCATTTTGGCACTCTGATTGAGAGTGTGGATCTGTGTGCAGCAATGAGAGGCATTTGGAGCTTTGATTTGTCCTCATCTGGCATGAAATGAAGGTACAGATAAAACCCACTGCACAGGGCTTATGGGCAAATAATTAATTAATTTTTTTTCTACAAGATAAAATTCTTCAGAATTCCCCTTCCTGCAGAATGTTGTAATTCCATGTCACCTGTTTAATATTTTCTGTGTACTCGTTTCAAGGTCTGTCCTACATGAATCCACGAGGCATGTCTTGTTAGCCCTGCCTACTCCATTTTTGGGGGGAAAAAGAAAACATATATATTTTAATCCTCTCCTCTTCTCTCAGTTCAGTCAAGTAATCAACTGTCCTGAGGTTAAATGAGAGTAGGGCATGAATGCATTTTAATGGTGCAAATTATCATGGGCCTGACATGACRAAAGCTAATCTGACAGGCTTTTATGAACTGTCAGAGTCAGAYATACAGACAGCAATTTTCATAATACCAAAGATTATTCCAAAGTTATATAGATAAATTATACAGATACCGCACTCAGTTTCCAGTATTAAAAATATATTCTTCCAACTTCATCTCCCAGTACACTCTACTAAGATATTGAAACCTACAGAATTACCTTTTATTTTGCAGATAAAAATTCAGTAGAGGTTCAAGGATTTGTCCACATTTTTTACTGATCTGCCACGTTCACAATCATTTCAAGTAAACATTATATGGACAACACTTAATCTGCAGTTCACCTATATTGACAAACAGGATTATTCATCTGCCTGAAGTTAAGCACCAGKGGAAGAATGGAAGAATCATATGTTTACTTAATCTCTTCTAGCAAATCAATAAAATTAAAGTGCCTGGAGAAATAATAAGTTAACTCACACTGAACTTCCCAGCTGCAGTATCGAGACTGACCAGCTAGGAAAAGAAATAAACAAAAAACCAAAACTCACAACTGAGTAAAGAAGTGTGACGATGTCTCAGCTGAGGATGAATACCTATTAGGGAAATGAGGCTGTTTTAAAGAGACAAGTTAAAACACCAAGAATTGGCAAAAGTGAAGGACAGCCAGCTGGCATCAGCAAAATTAGAACAGAAAACTCAAAATCTGCCCAGCAAAAGCCCCATTTGAGAGTTAATTGGTGAGCACAGTCTTCATCAAGAGCAGTTTTAGGCAAAAATGAGAGTTCCTGTCACATCCCTTTGTAATCAAGCCTTTCTGTGAAAMAATCCAAAACGAATTTTGGTCATTTTCCATTTTGCTGTCTCTGCAAGCACAKAAAATACCATTTCACCAAACACAGCATTATTTGGTTTCAGTTTAGCACAAACATTTGATAATGTCTGACAATGAGCTTGGCAAGTGTGCAAGAGCTACCTGAGATCCAAACCAGAGCTGTTTGGGCAGCAGCCTGTCCTTGCTGCTGCCTGGCAAGAGCTGAGTGTCCCCACTGGGGCTGATGGGCAGCGCTCTGTGATCCCATTGATCACAGCACTATCAACTCAYAGCTCCTCTCTGCCTGCCAGTGCTGAATTACATGGATCTGCTCTGTGCTCCCTATTATCTTCCATCCCTATCTCATGGTCAAAAGCTTTCCTGGACTCTGCAATGGGCAGATATCTTTCATTTCCTCTGAACCAATTTGCTGCTTTAATTTGCCATAAAGTGACAGAACCCTGTGAACAATCCTCTTTCTTCTTGTCCTATGACTGCGCAGCCAAATCCATCCTGACGCTTCCAGGTACTTTTGAGTTCCACAGCARAATGCCATCAGACATAGAAAAGGTTGTTTTTTGAAAGAACCAGAGCACCAGACATGGTCAGAGGCATGATTCAGATTGGGAGGGCTGCTCTATATATGGATTTTATAGGGTCAATGCATACTGGACTTATGGCAAATGCTTCAGTTTGAAAAAATCTGCAAATGATAGCAATAGCATAACATCAGTTACCCTGATCATGTCTGAGATCAAAAGCAGCCATTTCAGCAATCTTTTACACTGTCATTATAAGGGAAGTGAGTTCTTACTCTCTGTGCTGCTTGAAGACATAAAAGTCCATTAAGGCAATTTTGTCACACAGGGAACAAAATCTAAAACTGTAATGCAATCTTAGCTCTGCTATGAAGTCAAATCCCACTAAATTCCTGACATATTCATCAACTGTGATGGTAGACAATRAAACAAAAGTGAGATCAACAGGTGAGAAAAAACAACCACAAATTTATTTATATGTTATGCTAGTATCTTTCAATTGATTAAAATGAGATTTTGYTGTTTTTGTCTTTTTTYTACTGCCACTGGTACTGCACCTGCATAGAACATTTTAGCAATGATTTTATCATGGAGTCCACTATTTACCTATCTGCTATACATGAAATATTCATTCAGTTACATTAATTTACAGATTAAAAAAAAGGAACCAAAATCTACCAACAGAAAGGTAGGGGGAATTTTTCATGTTGTCCATTTTAAATAGCTGAATTTTGGTTTTTTTTTCTTTTTTAGACCATAAAGGAAACAGTGGAAAATGTGTTGTCATGTTGGATTTAAACCCTGTGAAAGGGGAACTCAGAGTCAATTTATTACATAGAGCTTTTACTTTATTGTKCAGGTGGACTCAATAAATTAAAATGCTCATTATATTGAATGGAACTTGTGGCATAATCTAGATTCAGGCTTTCAGCCAAATCCTTCCCTTCTGGTAAAATTTCCTATGGAACTGTAACCTCAGGGTGTATGCATGGTTCAAACAGGGCACAGACATGCTCCACCTGCTATTGATGCTTGTTCTTTATGTCACTGATGCCTGATTCTGGGGTGGTTTCATGGAGTATTTATAAGACTTTTTCATCCTAAGAAATTATTTTTCTACTGTTCATTACATAAGTTGCTTCTTGTGCTGCTTTTTCAGAGGGTAACACATTGGAAACACAAGAACACAAGAAACATCTCACTGCTTATACAGAGAATTGTGAAAATTGCTGCAGCTCAGTTTTTCATAATGCTTGCTAACAAGCTTAGTTAAATCACTTAAGGAAAATACCTGTAGCAACCAAACATTTCTTTAAAATATTCCCAATCATTATTCCCTGCTTCCGTCCTGAGCTGCAGCTGCTCTTACCTTCTGTAATGTCATCTATATTTATTCCTTCACATGTTCCTCCACTTTCACATCTTGTCCTTCTAGTAATTGCTTGAGAGAACCTGTGGAACCAGCGATTTATCCTGCTCCCTTTGATATCACTTTYAAATTCACTGTCTCACAGCATGGAAAAATCTGACATTTTAATGATGCAGYTACATCAAACTGGCCAACAACTTCTCTCTGAAAGTTGCTCTGTTTTGTGCATCAGKGACTCTCTTTATGTAAGGCAAGGCATTACAGTACATTTTGAGGCATTTGTCTGTTTGGTTCTAACTAGTCCAGCTTTTCCCTAAAACCAAAAATAGAGAGAGCTCTCACGCAAGTTACTGGAAAAGAACTACATGGTTTTAGGAAGATCTACCTGCAGCCAAACTAAATTTATCTCCCAGAAAGGGCACATCCCCAAGTCCTTTCATTACTTAGACAGGAAAGCCAAGTYTTTTAAAAGCTTATTCCTTCTTGTATCTTTTGGCTCAATTATCTGATTACTAAATTGATTTTGTAACAGACCCAAGGTACTACATGTTTCTTTTGCATCTGACTATSTCTTTTGCTCTTTGGACTGTCAGTCTATGTAGGAGCATGCTGTGATCACAAATGATTTTTTCTTTCACTCCTACAACTATTATTGTTAATGGTTTYCCATTATTAACCTTGGGACTGCGTGAACTTCAGAAGAACACCAGAAAAATTTTGCTTCAAAAGTTGACATAAAAGCAAAGATGAGATCCAAATCAAATACTGTTATTGTGGACCTGTGTGCTTATTTCACTGTCTACTCAGATTAGCTAAAACAAGAATTAAAAAAAAAAAAAAAAAACTGTGTGCTTATTTCACTGTCTACTCAGATTAGCTAAAACAAGAATTAAAAAAAAAAAAAAAAAAAAAAAAAAAAAAAAGGAAACTGCTTTTTTTAATCTAAATTTCCATGTTTTTTGTTAGTGAATAGTGTTTTCAAGACTCAGACTCAAATTTTCACATTAATATAGGTCTTTCCAAAGATTTAGTTGCACTCATTCTATATCCTAAATCTACATATTAAGGTGCTTACATATACCCCAATTTTTATTTTCTACATAGTAGATAYCAGAAAACACTGTAGTTAATAATGTACTTCTAACAGATGCCATTTTATTGTAATCTTGAAATCAGTGGCTCAATTAAATGATGTGCCAGATACTGGCTTTTTTGAGGGGGGTTGTTTTCTTTTAATTAGGCATCCATTGTATTTTGATGTATTGAAATTTCACAAGTTTTTTAAAACAGTATTTTGTGAATGAGTGTACACTAGCTAGCACCCCTATTTTGATATCAAAAATTTGGTCTTTGTAATTGGTAATAAAAACATTTCTGTGAATAAAATACCATCTATTTTTAAATGTTTTTCATTTATTTTCATGTTATCATCAAGGTACATTTTCAGTTCATATTTTCCCTTTTTTAAATTATACCTATAAATGTGTTTGTACTGCATTAAATGTCATTTCCATTACAATAATTTCCTGTTGATTTTGACTTCTATATGCAWAAATGCATTACCATAATGAAAAACAGCTGTCAGTGCTTCCTCACTTTCAWCTTTTTAATGAATAGCTCAATAAATATGTAAATGGTTTCCATATCATTTAAACTTACAGTAAACATACCAATCTTATTTGAAGCCTAGTCTTGTTCCCACAAATTATTCATCTCTATAGGAGAACTCTTCATATAGGCTGATTGCAGTTGTGGTTGYTCCCATTTACAGGAAAGAAAACCCTTCTCCAAAAACCTTTTACACAAAACCACTCTCACCAAAACTAAGGTGGTCCACAATGTTCTGTATTCTGCATCGATATTTGACTCAACTTCAGCCTTCAGTCCTCAAATAGCTGAAAATAGTTCAATAATTATATCATTTGTTCTTTGATCAAATATTACAGTGAGACCCTGCCTTTRGAAAAATACAGGAGTACCAGTGACTGCCATGGAAGTGCATTCACATGATCCAAATGGTCATCATGGATGGAGGAAGATCCATGAGGATGTAAAGCATCAGCTAGCTACATGCAAAATACAGATGAGGAMAATTTACAGCTTCCTTCTGAAATATTTTTACTTGTTATCTATAGATAAAGAATGTCTACCTGCACTGTATAAAGAAAGGTGAAGTTTTTCTCTGCTCTGAAAAAAGCCATTACTTGTTGCCTATGAAAGGCAAAAAAAAAAAAATCAGCTAAGCAGCTAAACTTTGTAATTATATGGACATTTGTATCTCATAGATACTGACAACATTTTTCTCAAATAACATGGCCTGCAAGATTCAACATTTACAGTTCTGAAAACACAACATGGTTTTCTGAATAATGTAAACAATAGTTATTCTTTCTCAGCTGGAGATGCTACTGAAAAAGTCATTCCCAAAAATATCACAATCTGATACGTGAAGTGCAGCTAAAACCTACAGGGTGTCATCTGAAAAGTCTAAAAACCAGAAAGTTGTTTACCATATTCATGAGAATCACCACACTACCAAAGGAAGATCCACKCTACATTCACTTACATTCATCTGCCAAATTGGCTCTAAATTTTGGTGGGTTTTTTTTGCACACCATTATTTGTATTTATTAAGTTTTGTTTTTGTCACTGTATGTCACATCAGCTTATATTAAGRGTTTCTGCAAGAGCATAGGCTGCACACTGTTATGTTGACATTTATTGTCAGTTTTATTTGCAGYTTTATGTGTGTCATTTCAAATACTTGTTCTATTTCTAATTACTTTCCAAYACAACACATTTGTGTTATTGTGCACTTGCCAAAACAATTCTTTTTCTAAAAATGGGAATTTGTTCYATTTGATTTATGCCGTGTCAGGTGTGACTGATGGAGGCTCTAATGGTAGGTAATACCTCACATCATCTGGTGCATCTCTTACAAACACAACACACATGTCCCACATATTACATGCCATAAAAAGTGCCAAATAAAATTTGCTGTACTTGTCAGTGAAGAATGAAATAAAATTCCTCAGTGATGGCAGCTCAAATGTTCAATTTAGGTAGCAAGCACCGCTTATTTGGGAGCGATTTAGCCACATTTGCTTGCACTACCAAGCAGAAATCAAGAAACTTTGAAGTTATTCATTAACTTCACAGCAACAAAGAACATCTAGAAGGAGCAATCAGCAAAGCCTTATGGGAGGGAAATAGCTCAGCCTCTTCCAGCATTCAGGATGCAGCGTTCCCATTTTCACCAATCAGTAATTATCCTCCAAGCCCAGCAGCAGTTAAGAACTGGCAACAACCAGCACTGCATTTATAAATGCTTCACATTTTCTCATTCTGCAGTTACTGAACTGAGTGAGAGCTGGAAGTCTTGAAAACAGGAGGTTAAATATGTAATCCAAACCCCAGAAAAGATTGTCCAACRTTATATAACCATGATCTATAAACTTGAACAAGAGAGGGGTTTGGCCTTGAGAGAACTGGTTTTGTTTCAGAAACTCCAACATTGATGTTTGTTTTCTAAGGTGTAAAAATGACTGTTGSTTGAAAAAATATGTATTTGATACAGAGAAAACAGCAAAGAATGCTGGAAAACAAGGTAAATAGAGGTGTAATAATTTCCACTGATGATACTGAAGTATTTCAGAGTACCAAAGCAGGAGGGTTAGCTGAAAAAATACTGCAAGAGAACCCCAAGATACTGAGCAATCAGGTGACAAAATAGTGGGAAAACCTCCATGAAGATAAATATTAACATCAAAAAAAGTAATGCAGTGAAAGGCAAGAGAGCCCTAACTGCACACARGCAGTGAAAAACTCAGGAAAGAGGAAATAGCTGTAACTCCAAAAATACCCAGTAGTGCTCAAAGCCCGAATTTCAAGACAGGATTAAAAAAAMCAAACAAAATCCTTTTTATTGTTGTTGTTGGGCCAGCAGTCTGCCTGCAATCAAAGTGATAGGAAGGGAAAATAGACCAGAACTTTCTAGCATGAAAAAGAAATATATCTGCAGAGATACATGACAGATGTCTTCATAAGTTATWATGTGAAATAGCTAATCTTAGATGGAAGGCTTAAAGTAAAGAAATGGCAGAAATTAATCACACCTACTGTAGTTAAATGCTGTTGTTAATTGCCTCAATGTTGGTGCAGATACAGCACTTAATCTAAGTTCAAAAAGTGACTATACAAACTGCAGAAGAAAAACTTCCCCTTGTGCTTATTAAACTCAAACATGACAGTTTTGGCTGAAACTCTTATTAGCCTGAGGAGAGCCAGARAATTTAATGATGCCTTGGAAAGAAAGTGAAAAAAGGTCTGCAAAATAATATAATAACTATTATTTTAATGGGAATACAGTCCTGAGAAATTTAAGCGACAAAAATACACCACAATATATTTTGATGTAACAAATGTCTACAAAACATGTCAAAATATATTAAAGATGTCACAACTGAGAGGCACAGTCAAACTTTTTTCAAGATGACCAACTCTTGTCAAGAAAGCTGTTTTTTCTCTCAAAGAAGTTTTCAGTAATATTCAGTTAGTAAGATAAGATCTTCACTACCTTAATTTGCTCTGCTTTYAAAATTATGACTGCAGTAACAATGCAATGAAGCATAGATTATACCCTCTAATTTCCTAAAATGAGTAAACAAAGTTAGAGCTGMATGCCAGGAATTTTGGAGAAAGCTGTTTGAAACACGGATTGTTGTATCAGTTCCCACTCATTTAAGCCATTAGGATCCTTAGGAGCAGATATCAGATATGTTCATCAGCCCATGAAGGTTATCAGAACAATTCTCTCAGATGAACACTTGGAATAGTCAATGAAAACCAAACATCACCTTCTCAAACCCTTATCCTGYTAAAGAGCCCAGATTTTAAGGCATRCAGAGCTGGTACCTAAATAGTTCTGAGTTAGCATTTTCYTTAYRTTTACTTGACATTCCTTCTTTTAGTTCCTTTCTCAGAGACAGGACACTAAATTAGGCTGATCTTCAGTGCAATCCAGCACAGGTGCTCCCATACTGAATAATCAGTTTTCAGTTTTTTATTCTCTCATTGCAGTCTTTACATTCAAAAGCAAACAAGCACCACCCCCAAGCCCCACATTGTCAATGATAWTACTTCACAAGGATAATATCTCGCCACTTAGGAAAAAGAAATGGTAAAGAGAGGTTTTATTTTCTTTGAAACCACATCGTAGCTGAAATGTTGCCAATTATCCTTTCAATTTCTTTTACTGTTAAGATTGTGTTCCCTCTTTCTTACTCYGTCTTTAAATCTGATTTAAAATCCCTTTTTGGACATTCCCATGCACAGGGATATCTCTGTGAAGAGGGTTTTTGTACCTGCAATGTGCACTGAAGCTGTACCAGGTAATCCATGCAAGATACTTTAATTTGGGTTTGATATCTGAGGGGAGGGTCAGGCTATTACAGTCAGTGGRTGACACTTTTTTCCTGTGTAAAAAATGCAAATGGACAAAGATTAATCAGTGCCATGTCATGAGTGCTGACAAACACTCATTAATACAATCAGCCAAGACTTTAGAAACATTATATATTCTAAATGGAGCACAGCAGGGTATCCAAAGGATACCAAGAGGCCAAGGGGAAGTCACTCAATTGTCCTGCATGCAGTTTTTTGTGCTCACTAGTAAAGAATTGCACTCAAAATCCCCAACTCTATATTGGAATTCAATATTTTTGTCCCATTTAGTATACAGGCCTATGTGGATATTGTAAACAGAGAATCAAAGAGAACTCTTGAGATTGGTTTTCCTAATGGGGCAAGGCTGGGCAGCAAAATCTCCCAGTAGGAGAGATGATATTTTCAAAAATAATACAGTTATGTGTTCTGGTGTTCTGCAGCAGGTCCAAACACATACACTTATTGAAATTAAAGTAATTCATCACATTGATCTAAATGACAGTAATGAATCAAAGAAAAAAAAAAAAAGAAATCTTTTCATCTTCCTGGAAAGAGCAACAAAGCAAAACAGAAGCGACTTCTAAATATAAAGCATTGATCAATATGATTTGTGGGAGACTAATCTACCTGGCTGCCTAGTCTAGATTTCCATTTGTATTAAAAAGGAAACTTTTGTGGTCTGCACATACACAAACTACAATTATAGGCTRGAGGCTGTCATCATACATTTTAGAGCAAAGAATATAAACATTCAGGTGCCTTTTAAAGTGAAAAAGGAATTTTAACAATATACTGCCAGGGAGGCCTGCTAATCACCTCTTCAAAAAGGATAGACTTGATAACAGCCAATAAATATTATTTATTCTTTATATTTAGATTATATTCTTGACATTGCTGAAGCCTGTCTTTGAGCAACTTTCTCATCCTCCTTCTCACAGAGCAGACACAGTGACATGAAAAATTTTGATCTAAGACATCCAAGTTCCATCAATGTCCTATGCACTYCTCTGTGGGTAATTTTATTTATTTTAATGATCAAAACTCAGGTAACAAATTTGGTTTTTTTCTGTACGTATTTGCATACAAAAKATGTGTAGAGAGTACCTTGGCCAGCCTGGATATCTGGGCACCCAGAGTACTGTTAGTCCACAGAACAGACGATGGGTGTGACAGGAATGAAATGTCTTGGTGCTGTATGGATGCAGTTATGACACAGATGGAGAGCCATAATCACCAGATGACAACAGATTTTCATCAAATCCTGCAGGGTAGCCCACTGAAATTCCCCAATTTTCAATTCAAGGGAAGGTGATTATTCATTACAGATTTGGGGAAGGTAATTTTAAATGGAGATGACATTTAATGAAACATTAATTTCTTCTGCCTAACTGAAACAATGCTAGCAACATGTAAGAAAACTGCCAGGAAAATCTAAAACCAAAATCTATGCTTTGCATGTAAGAAGAGTGAAGAAAAAAAGCCCATTTCTACTGTGAATCAAATCTCATTAAGAGTTATTAAGCTCTATCTGGAAAATAAATAAATAATTTATACACGTGGTGTATATAATTTATACATATAATGTAGCTTCATCACTACTTAGTTACTTACTGCAATTTGGATGCAGATTACMTGGGATTTGTCAAAAATTTGAAGATGACCCTAGTTACCAAAATCTCTACATGAATTCTGTAAGGAAAGGGGAATTTAGCCCTCTAATTCCCAACAAAAAGTTTTAATTCATTTTCAGTTTGACCACAAAGCTTGAGTCATCCAGTTGTTGCCCTCTCAGCTTTTTTTTCTTTTTTTAAATTGCAGATTAGTCAGAAGGAAAATGTATGTGTGTGATTTAAGGAAACTATGTGCTGACATTGCACACAACACAAAAGATTTTGCAATATCCAGTGCTCCCTTGCAGCATTAAGTATAATGTATTGGTTTCAGAACTGCCTATAACATTGGTTATTTTAAAATTAATTTTGACCRTGTCCTATGTTGCAAGTGAGAAGTAAAATTAAGATTTTGCCTTGGAAAATTTGCACTTCTAGTTAGTACAGCAAGTTAATGAGGTAATTATAGAAATCCTATTTTATTCCTTAAATCAAAAATATCTAATTAACTGCTCATTCGGTTATAGACCAAGATTCAACCATCCATAATAAGGAAGGAAAAAATTAAAATTTTCTTAGAATCTGGTAACTTTAATGTGACTTGGGGTTTCCTGGAATCCCGTTGGGCCCTGTATCTTGGCTTGTAAGGAGCTGATATTTTATTCACTGCCTCATCAGAAGTAAATATTCCTGTGCTTGCTCTTCCACTTTTAAATATTTATACATATGTTTCTTCTACCAAACTTGGAATATTTCTGACAGTGACAGCAGTGAGACTACTGACATATGGTTAGATAACAGACGCCTCTCTTTTTAACTCCAGGTATTAGCTGGTCAAACAGTTTTAGTTATAAATGATTTACAGGCTGTTATTAACAGCAGATTACTCTGCCACATCTTCCTGAGAATACCCAGGGCAGTGACATCCCCACACCTTGTAAGCCCCAAAAGGATGCAGAGCCATAACCCCGGTGCTGTGAATAATGCAGAGGATTTATTGGCTCTCTGTGGATTCCCTGGTGATTTGTAGGCCACTGACCTGTGAGGGGATCATCACCCCGTGCCTCTGAGTTCCTTTACAGCAGAAACTGTCAAAAGGACTCTTCCTCTTATACAATGCCATGAGGACACTAAGGARATGCTGAGAGCATTAGATTTCCACTGACTTTGCTGATGCATTAAAAAATTACCTTCTATCACAATTCTATTCCTTGCAATGGTTCAAAGAACCCCACAGAGAAGTTTGGGGTTTTTTATGTACTCTKCAAACCCCTGTGCTGTGCTTATTGGAGAACAGAAGAGGCTCTATCTACCCTTGCACTGTGCAAAAGAGGAGATAATCACATCATCCTTCCCAGAGACAGAGGGAAGCTATTAATAGCTGTGTTTTACAGCCCGTGTTTCCCAAACACCCCCTCCAAAGCAAACGCTCGGGAGTGACCTTTAATTYTCCCTCCATCAGGAGCAAAAGACCTTTCCAGAAATATTTAGCCCAATGGCACTCATTTTGTATCAGCCCTTGCTCATCCAAGCTTCTTGAATACGTCTGGAGGGTCCTTAAACAAGTTTTTTGACACTATTGATGGAACCTTTCCGACAGCTCATTAGGCGAATTCACGAGCTTTCCCAAACATGCCTAGAGACTCGTGTTCACTCAGAGTTCAGTGTTAGCTAACAGATTGCTGCAGCTCTAATTAAAATGTAAAGTCATTCTAAGTACACAACCTTTGGCAAATCAAATGTGCCAACTGATGAAAAAAAAACTTGTTTCAATTGTAAGAGTGGTTTGCCAAAATAGAATGTTATGTTTGCTCTTAATGGAAGTGAGCAACAATTTTATATCACAGAATAGCTAAAAGCTGAGTGGAAAAAAAATACCATTTTAGCTAGTGACAGCATGTGAAAGAGACTCCTTGTTGTGGTGAAGAGATTATTAAAACACATTTTTAACACAAACTGCCATGATCTCTGGATGCAATTTCTAATGAAGTGCACATTTTAGTCTTCTGATAATATTATTGCTGTTAAAAGGGTTTCAATGAAATCCCAAAGTAAGGCAATAATTACAATGTTTCATAGGGAAGTGATTTCCAAACCTGAAATTGAGGTCAAAGGCCAAAAACATTCCCATTAACACACAAAATTTCTCTTCATATGATTTCAATATAACCTATAGCTGTACRTCTCATATCCACTCTAAGTATGAGGAGTAATTTCACCACATATTAGTTTAAATTGGGGTGGTAGTTTTTTTCAAATGCTTGCCCTAAAGAGGTTGAAAGAAACAAAGTGAACACAAAGAGTTTTCAGGAAAAATAGGAAAAAACTGTAAAATAGGGCAATGTGGTTGTTGTTATTGAGACCAAGCTCATGTTCACTCCTTGAATCCCAAGCTCATTTGTGCTTCCCAATNAAAAAAAAATCAGGAGCATTTACATTAAAAAATAACCTAAATAAAATAAAGTAACATATAGAAACAGGCATTATAGAGAATAAAATGAGCAATAACCAAAAATATTGGAAGATTCTCTTCAGAGTCTCTAGAGAAATCCACAGAAACTTACCTGCCTCACAGGCAACCTTTAAAACAGCATGAAGCTAAAATCTGTCTCATACACTGACTTAGCAGTTGAGGAAATGCATGCACATGACTGATTCCTTCTTGCAAAGTGTGAATCTTATTAAGAAAGCAGATACATCATAGAAAAATTCCACATTTCTTAGAAAARGCGCAAAAAAGGCCACATGTTTTAGAACACCAAACACTTTATTTCTAGAATAATAATTTAGAGTTTATGATCTTTCCTAACTGTTTCTCTGCTCCTTTTTGCTTCCTCCAACAGAAGAGACTGATGAGATTGGTGCTGTCAGAAAGCAGCAGAATTTAGTCACTTTGTGCACCACTGGCTCCCTCTCTTGAGAACTCAATGAATTAGGGTCTCCTCAGCTCCCAAGTAAGAGGATGCAGAGGGTGACCACTGATGCATCCCCCAAGGCCTGCAGCAGCATTTATTAGCAGCTGATGTGGAGAGCAGTTCTTATCCCAGCACTAATAAAATCTACAGGTTAGACTTTGTGTGTCATCTGCAAAGCTTCACAGCCCAAGTTCTCTCTCTTTTAGGTGTTAATGAACACAAATAAAGCACATTTTCCCTTCCAGAAGCATTTGCACAGCACAAGCCCCAGCTGTTTAGCACTGCATGCCTCAAATAACTCAGGAAATCCACACTCAGTCTTACATCCAGTGAACAAGCTGACAAAGAAATTTTGTCTGATTTAAGGGTTTCACCCTCTTGGAATTGATGGCTTGAAACGCATTGATCCTCAGACTTTTAAGCACGTGCTTAAATTTCAGTGTGGCACTAAAATACATCAGCTTCAATGGGACAGAGCCGAGGCTGCAGCAAGAGATGTGCTCTGCTGCTCTGCTGCTCTGAGAGAACAGGAGAATCACTGCTGGAAGAAATGAGTGAATGCAGCAACATTCCCCAGCGTGGGCACAGCACAAACTGCAATCCTACCTGCACTCTCAAGCTGCTGCCTCCTTTGCTGTCTGACTCGTTAAAATGAAGCAAGGGAGAAGTGACTGTTCTTAGGACAAAGTTTGTAAATTGAATTTTTACACAAAGAAAAACGGGTCTGAGAGGCTTCATGACTGAGTCTCAGCACTGAAATGAGTTACTGGTGGCCTGGCCCAACCCTAACTACTGTCAGTGCCTTTCATAGATATTACCCGCTGTTTGTGTTACATTGAGAAAGAAAATAAAGGAATAAGTGCTTCACTTCACAAGAAATAAAACTCATTAAGTTTTCTGGTCGATGGTGTTAACATTCTCTCCTCTGTCTGCCTTCCCTCCTTTTTAAGTTCTCCCATGAAAATGCAAATCTGTGTATAACTGTGCATTCTGAAAATATGCTCCACTGGGTGTTTAACCACCCTGCCTTTGCAGCCCTGAAACCGTGTGACTCGTCAGCATATTCTTTCAGCATTGAACTCAGTGATGTTCCTCAGCTCAGCAAATATTTTATTTTTCTCCAGTGCCAGAAAATAGGTGAGCATAACAAGAACTTTCAAATATTTTCAGTACAAGCAGCCTTTTATCTCCCACCTCTTCCCTTGTATTCTTTTACATGTGTTACATAATCAGGAGACAAGGTCTCCTGCTCCTGTAAATAAAAAAAATCTGCATTTATTTTTTCTGAAGATACTTTTAAGGGCCTCATATTGGTTTTTCTGAATTGCATTTCAATCAATCTTTGTGAACACTAGGGAAAATGAAARTTGGGTTTGAGATGTTTGATTTCTTTTCATCCCTGTACTGTCCTTCACTTCCTGGGGCCTTTCACACATCCACATGGAATGGAGAGGGGCTACAAGGATAAAATTTCATCCAGGCAGATGCTGATGAGCTGCATGACAATGAAATGGCTGTGCCCTCCCTGCACATCTCTCAAAGGCTCTTCTTGCACTGCTCTTACATAACCCATGTCTTTATTTCTGAAACATTCGACTCGGATTCCACTTCTGGTGAGCCACAAGGATGGGAGGGCAGTAAGGACTCTGATTTGTTTCACCTACCAGAGGAGAAAATTTTCCATTACTATCAAAAAGGTTTTGTTCAGATCTCAGGTGTGTAAGACAAGAGGGAAACAGAATTTCAGTGCACGGCACTGTGAATGAGCACTYAGTTCTGGGGGAACTGGATGGATTTGAGGAAAGGTTGGATAATACATGGAAGGAAAATGTTTAACTACAATTCATGCCTGCTGCCAGGGCCCTGCTGAGGACTTGGATATCCTCATGCATTCAAAATGTTCGGGACCACAGGCCTTCCTGAAGATACTTCACCCCAAATTTGGAGAAAGCAAAGCTCACCAGGATTTCTGCTTCTGTGCCTTTATAAAGCCTGGTTCCGTGCTCCAAGTACCCGAAGCCCTGGCTGTGGCACCAATCCCATAAACATTTACTGATTCACCAGATTGGACAGAGCCTTTCAAACCTCTTCACTGATGAAAACACTGCCTGTCCTCCAGAGTCTCTGCTGTCAGAGCAGTCYCTGGGCATGCCTGACCTTACTGTGGGGTGAGAGCTGGGGCAGGGAATCCGATAAACGACATCTAATAGAGTACCTGACYCTTCCAGCTGCAAATGCTCTCCCTCCTTTGCCTCCTTCCTTTTATTTTTAAAAAGTTCACAGGAACATTTATTCCAGCCTCTGAACATAATCACTGAGTTTCATAAAGAACAAGATTCCCACAAGGCCTCATAAAAGTTATTCTCGGTATTACAGTTCTACTTCAAAAGGGAAAAAAAGCCATTTTACAATAACCTTGCTGTCACAGAGTGCTTACAGCCAGGGTGTTCACTGGGAATAATCCATAATAAAAAGGAACCCTTTGGGACTGTCAGTCCAATTGCCACATATAAAACAAAGCAGAAAATAAAGTGTTGGATGTTTGGCTGCACCTCCAGCTACCAGCACCCGCAGTGCCAAAAATAAGGGAAGGAATAAAAAGATGGGCTAATTAGAGAGCAGTATCTGAAGTGCTGCTCTTAGTGGGTTTTATTTGCTTTACAACATATATTTTAGTTCCAATTTCTTCTGTCTTTTTT
>NW_026623406.1:1435740-1477449 GCF_030028575.1 Malurus melanocephalus | reverse complement strand
TTTGGGGTTTTTTTGTTTTTTTTTTTTTTTTTGTCTCAAGTTGTCATTACTTGCAGTGCATTCTGAACAACTTTACACCAATACAGACCCTTTGAAATCCATTTGGACTGGAATTTGAAATGTGAATATACTGGGGAGGTGGTGTGAAGCAGGGGAGAGGGACCTTAAATACTGAAGTGAAGGAGTCCAAATTAACCCATGCAGTTAAAACCCTCTCAAAATTTATGGCTGTTGTACCCCTGAAGAGAAACACCATTTTACTTCAATTTTGTGCTTTTTTAAAGTAGGTACATATGGAAAAACAAGGGTGGCAAAGACATGAATCTCCAAAAGCCAAACCCACAGAGTAAGGAAAAATCCATAAAGCAATATTAATGTTTGTTTTCACATCAGCTGGCAGCCTCATCTTAAGTCCACTTTATTCTGACACTGAATTTTGCTCTATAAATTGGTTGTTTTTATTAATTACATAATGGRAAACCTTTCTCCTATTCCAGGTATCTGCTCTGCCTCCTGTGAACCTTTAAGTGTTGCCCTCTTACACCTTCTCTGTGAGCACAACAGTGAGTAGCTGTTGTGGCATCTGGCTAAACTACATTCCATTAATTATTAATATTATATTATTAATTCTATTAATTATCATATTTCACAAACTTCTTCCCATGCTCAATGCATTTTGTGTCCACATTCAGAAACCTCTGTGCTTGAGGAACTGCTCAGCAAGGCYCTGATCTGCAGAGGATCAATCAGCATCAGTTCATCTTCCTCTGGTTGCTTTAAATCTCTCTGCTGGACACATCCTTACTCTAACTCAGGTCAGATTAAAGCTGACACCTGATAGCTACTGCATCAAATAGAGAAAAAAACTCACTGAAATTTCTTACACTYATTTTCTGGGCTCTTCCTGAAGTAGGACTGACTTAACACCTGTTTCAAACAGGAGCTTCCTTGGAATCATTTGGAAAATGTTTCAAAGCAACAAAGCAAATGCGGGGTAGACTCACTACTGCTTAAATCAGAGGGAGGATTGTTTGAATTTTCAGTCATCTCTGGGGGAAGAGAATCCAGATCAGGACAGAAAGAAGGGAAATGGAACAATTCTTGCTGTTTCATTGTCCTTGGGCCTATCTACTAACTCCTACTAATCAGACACTACTAAAACTTGAAAATTACATTTCTATAGAATTCTAATTTTTGTTCCAATTTTGAATCTTTTTATATCTCATTCATCTTACTRGAAATAGCTGGACAAACCTTGTCTAAATGGAAAATAAGTATGTAAGATGATGATTTCCAGAAATACAGAAATTCCTCAAGCACTGGGTAATTTTATTCTTCTTTTTACTTCTTCAGAGTAAAAATTACCTTTATTTCCACATTGCAAGGTTATGTAGTAGAATGCAAATTTCCATGAGGATTATGCTCTAAAAAGAAACTAAGCACATTGATGAATATGCTTTTCATTCTTTTTAATGATCAGATTATGATCACACAAGCAGCTCCAGAGTTTGAGTGACGATGTAATAATTCATCCATGGCACTGTCGATGACACTTGGCTTTTGGCCTCATGCTTAAACTGTGTCAGCTATAAATTATTATTTTATAATTCATGCCTTGTTGCTTAAGAAAGAAATTATTAGAGCATAATAACTGTAAAATTATATTCAACTATTGGTTTTATTCACTCAGTAAAGTATTTTCAGCACTCTTCCAATTAATGCTTGGATCAAAAAATGAAGTAAGGGGATAATGTGTACTTGAGAATTTTTGACAACCACTACCATTGCCTTCTTAAGAGACCAGGGATTCATACAATAGAGAGAAATACGAGACAGGATTTATGGCAGTTCTACAGAAAAAAAAATTCTCTGCCTATAATAGACATTTCTAGCACTGAATAAACATCAGCTGAAAGATGATATTTAACAGTCTGTTACAGCTTTCTATAGAAAGATTTTCCTACTGCTTGAGAAATGAAGACTGTCAGAAAACTGTTAACTTCACAATATGTCTGACCATATCAAGTAAGAAAACAAAAAACTCAAACTTTCAGTGAAAACATTTACATTAGAGCGGCCCTGTAAAATAACTTGGGTAGTTAAGTTTGAGTAAACTATTTCAAATCATGATCAGCAGGGATTTATACCTGTAGGACATGCAGTTCTGCTGGGCCATAGATGCCATTTGGGAAATTTCTACTCCAGAAACAACATTACACAGACAAATGTGGAGTGACTAAATGTAAACAGAGTTTACAATTTGCACAGATAGACAAGGAGCAAGAACTTACACCTGAACCCATTTTTTTATGGATATGCCTACAAAAGTAATGCTCTGAAGCTCCTATTTGGGTGTGAGGGTGATTTGAAGCAGCTTTCTGCCAATACCTGCTCATTACCCAAAAACCTCTCTAGTCAAGGAGCGCAGATTGACAGAGGAACTTTTCCAGACAYTGATGAACAAAATGTTCTGTTTTTCTTGGCCTCCTACTTCAGGAATCAAGCACAAGAGACAAGCAGACTGCCTTCAAACTTCTACACTTTAGTGAATTTTTCCTCTTGGAAGACATAACGCTGCTTAATGGATTTTTTTGTTTTCCATAGCACGCCACTGTTCTTCTCTCTTTCAGCAGGATGCAAATAAGTTTAACATTATTTCAAGCTGTCTGACTCTTTCTTCCTCAATTACATGATCAAATTATTGCAACTATCAGCAAAGAAACCGTGAAATAAAAATAGCTTGGTTGTCCTGCATGCAATGATTTCAAAAGACAGTTAAGTTTGCAGCAGCATTTCTATCATATTTTGCACATCTGCCTAGGAAATCTTGCTACTGCAGGTGACAGGGACAGAGTAAACCTTAGAATTCACTAAGATCAGAATGAAAATGAAGAGGAAAACCTGGCAGAGCTGCAATTGCAAGCAAACAGAAACCATTTGTCCAGGGTTTGACAAAGTCCTCCTGCTCTGCAGCCACATTAACATGATTTAGCAATGAAGCTCAACACTCAGGTGGAGACTCTGCAGAACAGGGCACCATCCTTTACATTCAGAGGGTTGGGATTAATAAACATCCTTCTCCAAAGCTCAACTTGAATAAATCCTAAGCAAAATTAAGTGATTCTGCATGTTGTGTTGTTTAGATGGCAAAGGAGAATTGCAACACTGAACTAGTAAGTTATTTACCAGAAAACTGGAATTCAACAACGATTAAAATACAGAAAAAAGAAGCAGAACCATCCTTCTGTGTGGGGCTGATTACAAACTCATCCTAACAAATTCACAAATACATCTTATTTCAGTCCAAACTTTTTACAGGTTTGGTTACACCCCTRGAGATATTCATCTTTATTCCTTTCAGTGTTGATATATTATCAAACAGAAGGCATAGAAAACTATAAACCCATTTTTTAAAAACTTTTCCAACTACTATTTAATCAAAAGCAGTCTCCTCCTCCCAAAAAAAACCAAACAAAATAAAATAAGTAACATCCCCCAAACAAACACTCTCCCCCAAAAAAATAAAAAGGACAAAACAACAACAAATCAAAAGTAACTCAACAAATTTTGACACTGAAGAACACAAAGGGCATTATCTTAAAACAGTTATGTATTCTTTCTTGGAGAATTTGATAAATGTTCTTTAAGTAAATTTTCTTTCAAGCCAGATTTAAGGATTTAGGTAGGAGATATCCATATAGAAGATATGCAGTCCTGTAATTAATGCAACTAGACACATGGCATTGTTTCACATCTCAGATGATGAAATATCAGATAATTTCTCCTATTCCAGTATCCCTTCTTATTCTTCAGAACATTGTGGTTTCATTAATCATGCTGAAGTGCAGAGATTATCTCYGAAATGCCTCCTGTGTAGTAAAATTGTTTCTTACTCTACTTTGCTATTTTCTTCTCTTAAACTATTTTCTGTTTTCATACTCAAAGCTTTTGTCTCCATTTTCATACCCTTTGCCAGTCTTTGTTCTCAACTGCAAAGCAACCTCATCATTCCCCTGCTGCAGCTCTGACACTGAGCAATCGTTCACATCAGCATATTGAGTTTATTTACACATAATTGTACCACAGCAAAATCTCATTATCTTACAGCAGTGATCTCCACAAAATCACACACAGATGATAATGATGATATCCAGAGGGTTTCCCCCTGTATTTCACAGCACAAACTTCCTATTTTACAGCTCACTGCAACCATTCAGGGCAATATCAAGGTTTCTGCCTCACACATCAGTAGTGCCTTGATTCCTTTTCTCATCTAAGAAAGGAAGAAAATTCTGTTTGTGCAACCCATCACCATGAGGTTCTTGCAGCTGACTCACAGGTGACCATGCTGAAATGTGAACATGACAATCATCAGAGGATCCCCAGCAAATGACTCACATTATAACACAAGGATATCACAGTCCTATATCTGCAACCAGACCACTGACTTCAGTGAGGATCTCTTTTCTCTTTTTTGCTCTGTTCATTCAATTCACACAACAGTGTGATGACAACTGATTCACAAAACTACTTTTTGGGRAACTGGAAGCCTGAATTGAACAGCACTTGCACATCAGAGGAGATCAAGTGCTACTCTGGCTGCAGAGGGCTGTTCTAGTTGTGTAGGAAAATAAAGGCAGAGTGGGGTTGGGATTGGAACAGGCAAGAGGAGAATCCCAGCCCCTGAGTGTGCAGATCGAGGTCATTGTGACACAGCACACAGAAGGATAATGGAAAACATGMAAAAAATTGAGTTCAAATCAACTGGACCATAGATGTTCTTGGAGGTGATCTGTCCCACTACATCTACTCCCTCTGGACTGTCTGGATTCAGGGACACAGAGAGTTTTTAAAATTTTGTAATTTTAAGAGAGTTGGAATGATGATGCCATCACTAATCTCCCCACCACCAGCCTCACCAAAGCAATCTGATTAAAGCAAACACACTCCAATTATCCATGGAAGAGAGAATCMCATGACAAAAACATCAAGAGTATCTAAGTCTTGATGCCATTTTAAAATTATCTGCTCCTTTGAAACCTTAAGATGCCTGCAGTGGAGTGAACAAGAGGAAAAAAAAAACACAAAAACCACAGCTCTGTTCACTGTATGCTCATTGAAACTCCATGCACCTCCTCAACACTGAGCCTGCAATTATCTTTTTATTATTATTATTATTATTAATTTGCATATATATCTATCTCATTACMATTTCTGACTACTTAATGAACTGGCTTAGTAGCCTTTTCCAGRATGTTTCAAACATGAGGGGCTGTCCCTCCCTTACACAAGAACCAGAAACAGCCACAATTTCTGCCTGGAACAGGAATCTTTGGTGTATGTTTCATGATGAGGTGCAACAAATGAGATGATTATCAGAGCAATATCATCTCATTAAATACATCCACAGCTACTATTTGGTGATTTACTGCATCATTCTTCCTTTTAGAGTCTTGTGCTTTCCAAATAACAYATAATTTGACAATTACATTGGAATTACATACAATGGAATTGTATCCAAGTCCTTTTTGCTTTTCTAAAAGTTATCAGGAATAAGGATTGCAATTTAAAAAATAGTTCAATTTATGCAGATATTAAAGTGCAAATACACTTCCTAATCTAAAAGCCTGTGAAAAAATCCAAATCTGACAAATCAAGAGTCAATTAAAAATAAAAATAAGKATTGGCCATTGATGTAGAGAGTGTGAGGATGTAATGTTTGATGTTCCTCAGGTAAAAATGCATCTGAGAAAACAGGAATGTCAGTTGAGGGGTGAAGGAAAAAGCCACTGCTTTTAATATGGTTACTAACTTGTGTTTGTGTTTCTGAAAAGAGCGATTRTGTTGGRGAATGTGGAGATGTTTATTTTGGARAGTTAAAAGGGAGTTTACAAAGAGAAGAGTTGGAATGAGGTTATTTTAGTGTTGCTCAGCACTGGGGGCAGCCCAGCGCTCTGCTGCAATAGCAACACTTTGCACTCAGCATTGTACCCCTGCTCCATCTGCTTCTGAGTCCTGGAGCAATGAGCACCAAATGCACTCAGCCCTCCATGCACACATTTTTGTCCTTTTGCAAAATACCAAATACATTTTGAGTTTTACATCCTAATTTTCGAACAATGCAACAATAACCAAAAGACCAAAAATTACTTAAAATATTAAACATATTTTAAAAGTATGTTGAAAAGGGAAGTAATCCTCATTGTACTTTTTTTTTTCCAGTGCATCACAATGCCCTCCTCCTCCTCTGATAATTCCATTGACTTTTTAAAAAATAAATTAATTCGTTGCCAAAGAAATCAAAATTTACCATTACAGACTGAGTGAAGTTAGTTAGAGAGGACTTTTTGCAGTATTATGTCATTATTCCCAAAATCATTGACCCAGGAATTCTCTGCTCCCCGTTTTTTTTGTTTTGTTTTCAGCTTATCTGCTTTCCAGAGTGCAGATTAAGCCAAGCTCTCTGTCTTCTGTGACCAAAGTGCAATAAAAAGCAACAGCTGAATTTGAAATATTTATTAGAAGTGTAGAGAATGAGAAGAGAAAAGCAACCGAGGGAAAAGAAGCAGCAAAAGAGCATTGGACAAGGTTACTTAAACTGCCAATTAATGTTCAAAAATAACCTCAGCAATGAGCACAAACATGACAGGCCTGACAAAGAGTAAGGCTGCAGTGTTAATGAATACTTGATACCAAGTGCAGCAGCCAGAAAGCAGCTCTTTAAAAAAAAAAGTAAAAATACTCCAGGATATCCTATATGGAACAATGCATTTTTCCTGGACAGACACCAAACATCCCAGGRAAAGGCTCAGAGTTTAAAGGAGCCATCAATTTTSGGTGGCCAGCCAGGGCACAGAGGACAGGTCTGTCTGGAGGAYGGGATGAGCAGAYAAAGCAGCAGATCCYCCTTGGTGACATAAGAGGCAGGACATGCTCCAAGCCCCAAGGTCACAGGTCTGTCTGGAGGATGGGATGAAGCAGATAAAGCAGCACATCTCCCTTGGTGACAGAAGGGGCAGGAGATGCTCCAAAGCCCCAAGGTCACGGCTCTGCCACTGCTCCGCTGCCCCCAGAGCCCTCGTGCCCCTGCCCCACTGCTCTGTTTGGGCCAGAAGTTCCTCTGTGGGTGTTTTTCAAACCTGCAATGATAAAAGCACCCAGCCCAGCCCAGTCTCGAGGCAGACAGTTCTGACCAAAATGCAGAAGCACCAGCCCTTTTGAGATGTTCTTTTCTTGTGCTGCTGGAGCTGCTCGGGGTGTCCGGTGCATCCCGTGGCTCTCACAATCCCTCTCCAGCTGGAACAGCAAGGAGCCAGTGCTTCCAGTGACAAACTCTTACACAGACAGCTCTAGATCTGACTTTTCTCTTAATTGTCTGCCTGATTAATTACATGTCTTCTCCCCACCAGTCTGAACACTTTGTGTGTTGTGACTTTGTCTAATGAGCCATAAATACTGTCTTTTATAATATATCAGTTTCTGCCTCTGGGCTTCTGTTACCTGACACAAACTTGTCCTATTATTATTTCTGTGAAGTCCTTCACAGTTTATAGTGCACTTTCAACAACATTTCACTGTCTGTCTCCTMTTTTATTAAGTAGCTGATTTCCCTTAAAAGTCTTATTAATAATTTAAATTATATTKTTTAAAGAATTTAAATTACCACTCCATCAAAATATTTTTATACAAAAGAGAAAACACTTAATAAGCAAAATTATCTAATTAGAAAATAGCTGTGCTTCATTTTAGAAAATTARCAAGTTGTTCCAGATCTCTGCATTAACTTTTAAGAAGAGATTTAAATTAAACCCAAGTTCTTTTCCACCTAAAGATACAGCAAGAATTTCAGAAAGCTCAGAGACCTGTCTCTCTTTGAAATCAATACAGGAAAAATCTTGCCCTAGGGCTYCTAAGTCACTTTTGACAATGTGACAGTATTGAAAAGAATACAAATTATTTCTTAAAGAGCTTGAAGTTATTGATGAATATAGAGTTGCAATTAAAGACAAATAGGTTAATGACAATTTTTATCTCTGAGTTCGTTTCTCGGCAAACAGAAAATTTCTTTGTTGAGGATCTTTCTAACAGCACACAAATAAATGGATGGAGGTTATGGGGACAACTGAGGAACACATTTCATCTGAAACACTAATTCAGGCACAGGATCCTCTCCCTCACTCAAAAGTTACTGTGGAATCCCTTTGATAATGCCATCACTTTCATAGTGGAGTTTGGGCAATAATTCTCATTCTTTCTCTTCACAGATTTAACTCTTCCAAGAGGTTTATACAGAACACATGCTTGAAAACCCACGGGTCCTCAAAAGCTGCTCCCTTTTGCTTTCTGTCCAAATGAAAAGAATTTTCTAATTTTCGGGGAGGAATGGGAGCTTTCCAGAATTACATGTGCTTGAAACTTTGCTCAGAGGGAAATTTACAACTGATAAATATCCATTATGTGGCATATATTAACAACTGTAATTGATATATTAGATATATTAAGAATATTAAATGCTGGGTTTGTAGCTTATGGATAAGAAAACACTTTTTTCTTTCCCTCTGGGCTCACGCCTGTAAAAAGTTGTACGGGAATTAAATTCAAAGTCATTTCCACATTTTTGTGACACCCCTGGGTCATTCCAAGACCTGTCCATYCTAACAGCACAATTGTGCAATGCAGTGAGGTGAGCAAAAAGAGAGCCCCTCCAGGCAATCACACCCTAATCCTATTTGGATACTTTGTGAATAAAAAGGAGCATTAAATATAGGCATTTCAATTTTTWAAAAAAATATATTTGTAAAATTTAACATAGTCACAGTATCTACACTAGAAATTATGTTCTGTATAAAGYTATCGTATTATACAGTTTTTTCCTCTCCATTATCCCTTACAAAAAGGCACAGCAGCCCTGTCTCCTGACATCTTATCCAACAATATTCCACRTAATCAGTGTGGCAGAATGAGTCCAACACTTACAGTCACTCATGTTCYGTGTTCAAGAATGAACTTTTAATTAGTTGAGAAGGGTGAACATTCCCTTTYTCTTTGTGTAAAACAAAACTTYCACAAACTAAAGTTTATTCTTTCTCTTCAATGGGAAAAAAGTCATTATTGAACAGAGTAATTAATTTTATAAAAGACAAACAGTAAGGGAAAGATGCAGAAATATATTATTTGATCTAATATCATAAATTCTCATACTGCAGTAAAGGCTGGTGTTCAGTTTTAGAAAAGAAAATAACATTCCAAAAAAAGTGAAAGGGTCAATCTAATCTTGATGGATGGAGTTCTGAGAAGGACTCTATTTTCTCTCCCTAACTGTTCCTAAACTTTATGGTTATAGCAGCCACCCATTATGTTTTTCGGGGAAAACATTCCCCAATGTGATGGAGAGGCTTGTAGTACGTACAAATACCATGAACATGCCTTTGGTCTCACTGCATTAATATTTATTTCCAYTATGACTTATTTGCAGCAGATAAAACTGAAAGCAGAACTGACAAGGAGGTTATGCCAACAAGAATTTAATCAAATTGTTTTTTCTGAGTATGCAAGGTTAAAACAAAAGTCTCAACGTTGCACATGAGCCAATGATAACACAAAATGGATCCTCCAAGTTTCAAGAATTGAAAAAAAAGTAATAAAAATAGAGGAGATCCATCCAAAGAATGTGAGTTTTAGGCAATTCTGTTTCTATCCTCACTCTTAGACTTGTCTCTTTTACAACCTGATTAACAAATCCACTCACATTCTCKGGTTCCTGAATACTCCTCTTACCACTCATGGCATCCATGGCTATTTCACATGGATTTGATACACAACTTATATTTTGCATATAAAAGTCAAGGTAAACCTGTAATTTTGACCACTGGTACGCTGGAAATGAACAGCATGGCACTAGGGGGGAAAAGTGAATTTCCTAATGGACTATAGAGGGATAACTGGTTATTCACACAACTTTCTGCTCATTTTTCAGAGAGTAAGTGGGTGAAGGCAAAGGGTTCTCCCTCCAGGAAGAATGAGTTCAACAAATTGCAAGCAAATAATGACACATTGAGAGCCAAGGCTACAATTTTTAGAAGCACACTAAACCAAAAGAGAAGTGAAAGATACCCTATATTTACATCTGAAGTGAAAGTTACCCTATATTTACATCTGCTGTGCTGCAGGTTGGATCTGCACTCCCATTATGCAGAACATAAGGGAATTGATCTTTAAAAGTACACAGACATTAAAAGAATTACCAGAGTGTGTTTCCATGGACAGCCTTTTTGCCATCAAGAAAAGGGAAGGGAACCATGCAGATGAAATTTAAAATGCCCTAAATGATGTGCCACTGAAACCAACTTATCAGTATGTAAGTATTGTAAGACACTTATCAGTCTGTAAGTACTGCTCACCTTTTAAGTAGAATATTAAATAAAAAATTTAAATTTCAGCATTTTACATGAAAAATGTTTTACCCTACCATACTGTTTTTCAATAAGAATTTAGATATTCATTCTCTCCCTTTTAGGAAACACATACATAAGCTTTTGGGGTTCTCAGTGTTTTAGAGGTCTGTATCTCACCACTTAGCATTCAGAACTGGCTGTGAGGCTGTAAAACAGGCTGCAGTCACAGCTAATGCAGGCTGCAGGATCTCATCAGTTCTCCAGTGCTCCTGCAGCTGGGATCCCCAASAGAATGTATAGAAAAGAATACTGACAGAAACATGTCTGCATTTCACCAGAGCTGCAACAAGCAGCTTGTTGCTATTGTTTCTGTTGCAATAGCACATACTGACAGCCAGGCAAAAATGCAAGAAACGCACTATAAAAGACAAAACATATCCTAAACTGGGTGAAAGCCAAGTTCAGGTTCCTCACTTAGAATGATTTAGAATCATGTGGATTAAATACCTGCTGTATCCCAGCCAAAATATCATATTCCAGATCTTTCTGAGTCAAGACTTAAATCTGCATCTCTCACATCCATAGCCAGCCAGGACCCACAGCTTTCTCCAGCCAGTCACCACTTGCACACCAAAACATGCAGGTTTTTTCTAGTTTTGTCTAATGAAAATAAAACTATGAAGTTCCAAAATATGGAGCAAAGAGAGAAACTGAACTTTCTTAGGATGATCCCACCCCGACATGATCAGCTGGAAATACAAAAGCTGAACACACATACCACATGAAGTGTTGATTCTTAACACAGACGATTCAGCCTAAGAAAAGGCCTTTGCTGGGTCAGTTTGCAGCATACAAAACATCTGGCGGAAGAGGCAAGATGTGTATTCAGTCAGTCATGATTAAAAAAAATATACAAAACTTTAATACCGAAGTATGTTAAAGATACTGAAGTGTGATGGCTRATGTAAATAGTGCTAACCACAAAAGAGTCCTTCAAAACTCCTGGGAGAATCTTTGTCTAAAATTTTACTACTAAACCTGGCAATATTGTCATTAATCTTCCAGCAACGTAGGCAATGTGGTGCTGTTGTGTTTTTTYACCAGTGAAAGACAAAATGCAGTGAGGGAAGAGATGTTTCCACCACTSTCTCTTCTCAGGGGCCTTTCTGAGCTGCAATAAACAGATATTTTTCAGGCAATTACACTGCACAGGTACTCCAGAGTCAATTCAGAACAAGAACCTTTCACCTCTGAACACACATACAAGCATTGCTTTAAAATCTGTTCCCAGAGTAACAAAGCATAAATTCATGGGTGAATTCTGCCTTCCACACTGCCTGTCCATGTTGAAAATGTTAGATAACACCACATTCTCCCCAAATTATGCCACCTTTGAAAGCCACTGTGCTTAGAATAAACAGTGATTATACAAAGTTTTAAAAGATGCCTGGAACTCTGCTGAGTCAGTATTGGCTGYACACAAATTGTCCTTGAGGATTTTGATTGTTCTATAAAGTGTCTCTGGGACTCTCAGGAGCATGATCTCCTCACTACCATTAAGAGAAATGATGCATTGCATACGGGATGTGAAATGCTGAAAAAACAGCTGGGGTTGGAGGGGGAGATTCTTGCACAAGCCTGGAAAATTGGGCAATTTTGAAAATAGTAACAAACGGTTTGCCTAAATCGAGTGATAGAGAAAGCATCTGAATGGAAGACCCACAGAGAGATAAAAATCCCTTCTACATACAGAAAACTAAGAAAAGGATCCCACACAACWCATTACAAAGCTCTTTATTTGCTCTTCAAAAGTAAAAACTGTAACAAGAATTTAAAATCAATGTAAATACTACTTGGGAATACACTTTCTTTTTTTTTTTTTTTAATACACACAACAAAGATGCAGCTAAAGTTTAAATCCAAACAGTCAACATTTTACTAAGGTTCAAGGAGAATCCATCTTTAACAAYTGACAGATTCAGACATTGAAAACAAATTGGGTTTTGATTAAAAAAACACATGCTCAGAATTAAACTTGCTTTTCAGTTACTCGTGAAAAGGTTTGGAGGATGGAGGGTAGATCATCCCTTCACTTGCACCCRTTTAAAATCCATTGTCACCTGCTATTAGATCACAGACACATTTCAGTAACTGTAATTTCCCCAGTAATGCAATTTCCTTGTTCCTGAGTGTAACTGTATGATTTGAAAATAATTCAAGTGCCTTGTAAAGCTCATCTTGAGGGTTTAAATGGGWCGAACATTAATAAAATGAATCAAATGGGTTGTACCTGTACAATGGGATGCTTATAACACATGCCTGTAAACCTCTAAAAGAGTGTATCAGTCATTAGTTTAAAAAATTTTGTGCATTAGAGCAGAATTGATGACAAATAAACCACAGTACTAAAGAAAAAAAAAATTTAAAAAAAAAAAGGAGGGGAAAAAAAGAAGCAGTGAAAAATATTTGGATAAATTAAATGCATCCAAGTTGACAGGACCTGATTCAGTTCACCCAGGGGTACACAGGAAAGGAGCCAATGCAATCTGTGAGTCATTAAAGCTTATTTTCAAGAACTTGTGGAAGATAGAAAGGGAAATTTCTAAAGGACGGGTGAAGGGCAAACTTCACCAAAATGAGTATTTCCAAAATGAGGAAAARGAGACTGAAAAATTATAGATCAGCGAGTCTAACTTCCATGTTCAGAAAGACACTGGAACAAATCACTTAAGAGTCAATTTAAAAGCACCTACAGGATAGTAAACGTGATAAAAAGCAGCTAACATGGATCTGTCAAGAACAAATCTCATCAAAACGATCCAATTTCCTTTCATGACACGATAATGGCTCTGGCAGATAAGGGGGAGGCATTAGAGACAATCTGTCTTGGCTTTGGTATTGCACTTGGTGTTGTCCCTCGGGACACTCTCCTGAGTAAACTGGGAAATTTGGGGTTGATGAAGACAAAAGATGGGCACAAAACTTCATCTATGTGCAGTAACCAACAGTTTGCTGTCAGCCAGGAAAGCCTTTTAAGCAGAGTTCTCRATGAGTCTGTCCTGGGCCCACATCTACACATATTTTCAATTARTACTTCAGTGGTAGGCTGGAATAAATACAATGTTCACTCACACAAACCAAGAGACTACAAATAATGGATTAATTGGATAGAATCCAAAATGGATTTAAAAAAAAAAATCAATCAAACAAACAAAACAAACCCACATTTGTAATTTCATAAATTACTACAGTTAGGAAGATGACCAAAATATTATTTTGTAGCAAAATATTAGTGTGGAATAGTTTTCCACAACCTTTGAAGAATGCAGGGCKGCCCCAGGGAGCACCAGGTAGTGCTTTATGCCTTCAGGCAGAAGTCTGCAAAATCTTTGTACTTTTTCTTACATGTTCATATTRAATTAACCCATTTTGTTTAAAGTTTATTAAATGTTTCTCCTGTCCTGAAAWAGTAGCACACAAAACAGAGAGGGGAAACAGCTTCTTTTATTTTAGAGCCCTGTATAATAACTTTCTTTTCCTTCATTATCAATGCTCTGGATTGGAATATAGTTAGATTTTTCTGAACTGTATTTCTTTTTAAAAACTAGTGGTCATGCTATACTGAATGATAAAGCTGATAGTTTTCAACACAAGCAAAGCAAAAACTTTAATAAATCAATTTATATGTTSTTATTTATACAATCAACCTGTATTGGCATAGCCTAAACTTCCTTCATGCCAAAGTGAATCCAGACTATCCAGTAATTATTGCTTTAGGTGCTCACAGATTTAATCACAGAAAACATTCATGCTTCATAGATACTCAGCTAAAACAACACTGATATTGTAATGAGAAATACATTTATCAAGACTGTCTTGATAAATTAAGCTATTAATATACACTGAGTCTCAAAAAACATTATAAKCTGATTTCTCAACAAAATAAAAAGTTGCAAGACCTCAACCTACTTTTACCCCAACTCACTGTAGAACTTCAGTGAGAAACTTCAGCTTTCATTCTATTTTAAAAACAAAACGATAATTCTTCCTTCATTTACCCCCTGTGCTGAATAATTAGTTAATCTCTGTGCAATTATTTCAAATTGTATAAATGTGCTCAATATTGTTATTAGCATCACCCAAGCTGGGTAAGAGACAGAATATATACAGCAGTATTTTCTGTATCACATCAAGTTGTTATGCCTTGCAGTAAACAAAAAAATAGTTGGCTTAAAGTGAGATGGAAAAGGGAAGGGAGAAGTCAAATTAAGTTCCAAAAAAGGAAACCACAGAAGGTCTAAACGGAGAAACAGTGATATCAACACAGAACTGACAGATTATCAGGGCAGGGGGACAAAGTAGGGATGACCCAGTGAGCAAAACAACCACACCTCCAAGCCARAGACAGCTCATCTGGAAACAGATCAAAACCATCACAAGTGTTCAGAGTGATCCCAGTCATTCATTGAAACAGGGAATCCCAAAATCCACAAACATAAGCTGTTTGTAGCAAGTGAGAAACTTAATAAAAACTTGGATTTTGCAGAACTGCAGCRATTCCTCTGGAGCTGCTGCAGAGGGCATGATGAGGGCACAGAGTATAAAATATTAAAGCAAAATCCCATGTTCCACAATGTGAGGGTAAAACAAACATCATATTTCTGCATCCAACATCATCCTTATAAGGCTCTGCAGGTCACTGCCTTGGCCATTCTTTACTCTTCACTGTCAAAGATGAACAGGAAGACAAGGAGAGAGATAAAAGCAAATTAAACAACAAATACTTATTGAAGTGGAAAACGCTACAGATCTGGGYGGAACTTTAAAAACTTTTTCCACTAAAATGTTGTGCCAAAATGCTGTTACTGGAGTGTGTTGGTGACAGGGAAATTCCATGTGCACTCCCTGTGTTTGTTGTCATGGATTATCTTTTTCTGTAATGGCACYTGGAAACCTGAGTCCCTTGTGTTCAGGGAGCTAGGTAACATATATTTTGATTTACAGAGGCATGGTAATGTGTTCTGCTACAAAATCTTATGGCCCCAGATACTGCAAGGAAGCTTCCTGCTGACCAAATTAAAAAGATCAGTAATTGTTCAGCCAGCCATGGGATGAAGAATGATCAATCACCAGAGCAGGACAGGGATTTGGAGATTGCATTGCACTACAGCAAATTAGATTTTTAACCATTAGTGAAAACTTCCTGTTTAGCACTGCCAAAGGTGATTTTTTTCATTTTGCAATCAATAAAATGCTAGCACTTGTTGTCTTTTTTACCACCTTCAGGAAGCTGGTTTTAAGGTATTTCCTAATAATAAACAGAATTTCTATAGAGACTTTGTAGATTTTTCAGTGCTTGACTCATCAATATGACAATTTGTGGAGGGAGAATCAGTATTGGTAAAGTCAAAATATCCTCTTCTGTTCTCTGAGGGCATGCATGAGTGACAGCAGCAGAGATTTAGGAAAAATCAGCTGAAAGGGGCCTGTGGGTGACCCAAGAATAGAAAAACCATCCATTAGCTTATCCAGCTCTATGGGCACTACAGCCACCCCAGGCCAGGGCTCCAAAAGACCTCAGCAGGCAAGATAATGAGAGTTTAAACAGATTTAGGTTTTGAACATCCAAGGAGAGTCTATTGGGGCTTATTTCTCGGAGTTCTGCATTCCTGCTTCTCCTTCCTCTGGCTTTCCCTTTCCACCTGCTCATCCCATCAGGAGGATCTGAACAGAGCCACAGCCTGAGCTGTTCAGCTGCTGCTCATTGCACTTCGAGTAAAGACCAATCTCCATGAAGGGGAAAGTCTGTATATAAAAGAGTAAAGGTAGCACGGTCTGCAGATGTAAATTATATCCTTTTTTGTCCTCACAGTGGAAGTTATGCAGTCGAATCTCAACCCCTCCTCTCTACTGCACCGTCCAAAATAGGAAAACAAATGGTTTTCTTTTTCTTGCTACCTGGTTAGTCACTGAAAGTACTTTTCACTCACTTCTGCCAACCTGGAGTGTTTTTTTAGGGTGTGATTATCGTGACTCTCTTCAAAGCACATTTCATCTCATCTTTAACTAATTCCTGGGCTAAACGATCAGACTTCAGAAAGCAAAGCCTCCATGAACAAAACTCTAATCCCTTCCTACATCAAAAACCCTGGGAGGTTTCATTTCCCTGACCACAGGCCTGTCTGGGAAGGCACACCAGCAGTTCTGGAGTTAATAGGATGGGKTAATATGTTCTACTGACATGCTGARCATCACTGGCTGAGTCACTGCAGAAAACAGGGACCACTGATTCATGCCAGAGTCACACTCCATGTTCGGGAGAAAAGACAGAAAACAGGTGAGAAAACTTTCCCTCTCACTTTGCCCAACGATTTAATAGGGGAGAAGCTCAGTTCTGCCAGCTCTGTTGTTTCTTGTTCAGTACATCTGCTGCATGTCACGTTGCATCAGTGAAATATAAAACCATAAGGCAAGTAGGATTAAAAAAGGCTATTTTATAGTGCAAAAAGTTTTATGTGYTTAGGTACGAGCTCCCCCACTCACACCAACAATATATCAAGTTCCAATTATCCCTGTGTTTACTTTCCAGGAAAATTAAACTGGTTTAATTTGTCTTGTTCTTGCTGTTGTTCTGTAATGAACTGTACACATCYAAATGTTACTTAAATGTGCAACAGAGCCCTGCCCCCCTAAGAGTTAATTTTCTGCCTGGGAAAACCTGCTGGTATTTAACAAAGTACCAGCTCTTAATCAGCCTTCAAGTGTAATGGCTAGCTGGGGTAYGAAAACAAATCCACTGCTAAGTTCATCAACACATCAATGTTTCCACAAATAAATATCTTGGTATTGAAACAGTGCAATATTTGTCTCTATGAATTAAAAAGAGCAAATGACATATCAATAGCTTTGAAATTAATCATTTTCTCCTCTTTGGCATGAAAAATTATTAATGGATAAAAATTGATTGGGAGGGTCTCAATAAACACCAATGGATTTGAATGGAGAAACTCTTCCATATTTTAGAATTGTCTTGGTAATGAATATAGAAGAATAGGATCTGGATATTTTTTCTTTTTTTTTTTTTTTAACTTACAGACACAAAATATTTGCCTTCAAGAGATTTTTGCATCAAGTTGATTAGAAGAAGAAATGGACAGAAAATACCCAAAGAAAACTTCTCCATCAATTTATGTTATCTACTAGAAGTTTCTGTGCCATCATTCCTGCACAACTATCACACAACATCCTTCTCATCTCTTCCTTCCCCTCTGCTCTACACCTGTAAAATATTCACTGCCCTTTCCTTCAGCTTTTGCTCTCCCAGAACTTATAGGATATTGAGCAGTTTATTATCTCCCTCTGAAATAAAATCTAAATTATTTATTATCAGGARAGAAAATATGCATTTATAATAAGGTATTAGAGGATAATGAAAAAAACAATGTTTCTTAAGTACAGTATAGCATTTTATTTTCTGTTGCTGTGAACTAAGCTAAAATCTGGACCAATCTCTCCATAATGATCCTTAAAACTCCTGAGGAGAAATCTTCCTGAGAAAAATTACTTGAATTCAGAAAACATCCATGTAAAGAAACAATTCAAATCTCCTTTTTACCACTTTGACCTTGCCATGGGTGTATTCTGCACGGAATTGTCCTGCCCAGAGCTCCTGAGCTGATGGCACCTGCCTGAGCTGGGGTTTAGTCTCCGTTCCCAGGCACTAAAACAACATCAGAGACCACACAAATTAGAAAAAAAGGAAAGGAAAACTTTACAAAGACCTCTCTCTGTTCCAATGGCTTGATTGTGTTCCCTGTTATTTCCATGGCTTTCTCCTGTCTCTGCCTTCTGCTTCTCAGGTATCATTTTTAAAACAAATATTTCTTCCCTCCATGAGTGGAAGGTCGGGTTCCCTTCCTGTTCCACAGCAAATCTGCCTTCTGTTTCTTCCATCACATGGGGAGAGCACCAATGGAGGACTGAAGAGAGTTTTTTAGGGGGTTACATGGGGGTAATAGATTTTTTTTTTTGCTTGTTTTTTTTTGGTTTGTGGAGGCTTTTTGCAGGTTTTTTGTTTTTTTTAAAGATAATTGGATTTAATTGTCTCACTGCCCTCATCTACAGGAAATCTCTTTTCTCACCTGGTGCTGCTCTCATCTCCTCACAGTATTAAGACTAAAATCCCTACACAATCAAAAAGGGAGACAAATCAACCAAATCCCAGATCATATCTTGCAAGGCATTGCTCACAGGAGCCAAGAACAACAGAACTCAGATAATCTCCAACTCCTTCAGTGTGTGACTGGCACAGTTCAAGTGTCTCTTCAAGCAAAGCAAATCAAGAGATTTCTAAAATAAAAGTGAAGTAGGAAACAAAGCTCTTTACAGTCACTACTCCCTAATCTGAATTATTTTAATTAATATTTTATGGGTTGCAAATGTAAGGGGTTTTATGCTTTGCCACTTCAGTGTAATCAAGTTTCTTTCACTATTAGCTGATTAATCTCTGTTTCCTCTTTTAGATGGCTGCATTTGTTCAAAGTGAGAGTTTAGCTCAAAATGACACATTGTAAGAATAACCTCCTGAAAAAGCTAATCCTTGTTGSTAATTAGCTGTAATGACTTCTAAAGGGAAAAGAAATAGCAAGTGCAGGAAAGAAAAAAGGTGGGGGGTTTTTTTGGGTTTTTTTTTTTCTCCTCAGTATTTGTGCTTTAAAGATATACTGCATTAACCYCAAACATTGCTGGCTCATTTGTTAAATCACAGGTGGTTTGCTGTCATTTTGAGGCTTAAAATATTGAACATTTTATCACWTGTGACATCTGAATTCCTGAACTCCTGCAACTGCGAGCTGGCTATATTTAAGTTTTTTAAGCTTACTGATTGCTGCTCTGCCCACTAAACTCATTTGCCAGATCTTTTGGTGCACACAAAAGCTTTTATCCACAGACAGAAATTTATATGCACCATACCCTCAAGCTTTTTTCCACTTTACCTTGAACTAAATCCAAACATGATTCCAGTAGGAAGAAAATAAAAAATAGACAAGTAAAAAAAAAAAAATAATGCAACACTGTCATTATCTCACTTATTTTGTTGATTTTTCTAGGTATTATGTGAATCTCCCACAGGATGGAAGGTTCTCCATGAAATGAGAAGAGTTTCCTCAGAAAGAGAAGCATCAAACATGTCACCAGGATGAAGAAAGAAAAACTGGGATTTCACAGTAAAAAGGGGACAGAGAYGATTCTTATTTCTTCCTCCAGTCCTTGGGAAACTTTGTGCAACCAAAAGCAAAGGGCTGTCAAACACAAAGTGCTTGCTCTGGGGTRTTTGCAGTTTAACCACATCATYTCCTCAGAACAACAAATAAAGAACYTTTTGGAAAATRGAGGAGCAGCAGATGAGGGGGAAGATTCTTCATCCATTTGACAAATATACACAGAGGGGAAAAAGGAGGGAAAGAAAGATCAGTACCGTGTGAGATCAGAAGAAAACTAACTGCAAAGAATGGTAAAAGGGGCTTGTTTGAAGCTCTCAGATCTTCTATCAGTAAGTTTTTAAAACTGAAAGGAAGCCTCTCTTTATTCTCCTCCCTCCCTTCTAGATCAAAATGAGGGTCCTTTGAACAAGAAGTAAAACAGAACTCATAGACATTGAAGTGTAACAAATTGATAAAAAGGCTGGGGCCAGAATGAAAGCATGAAGGGGATCAGAGAATAAAGGGAGAGTCATTCAAAAAGTATCAGGGGGAGAATAAAAAAGCAAAGATGATCAAATATAGTTTAATGCTAAAATTGGACCTTCTGTGTCTATTCCTAGAATGGTTGTTGCTTAAAATAACAGGGAACATATTTAGCCCTGATTCCACTGTCATTAATAGTCTCTGTAATTAAAAAAAATTAATTCAATTTATGTGCAAAATAAAATTGATTACATTAACAAAAACAAAAAAAAAAAAAAAAAAAAAAAAAAAAAAACCACAAAAAAAAAACACTTAGATTCATGAACTCAGAGAGAAAACCGTTATTTCCAGAAAATTTTAACATATATTTGGTCCATTTTGGTGTTTTCATCTCAGTGTTCAACCATCCGCTGCCTTTTGGTACCACAATTAACAGCTGCATAACTGGCTAACCTTGAAGTGAAATACTCCACATATTTTAATGCAACTGTATGGGTAAGCAACTCCTGACTGAAAGTCAATACAAAAAAATGAAACTGTTCCTATTAGGTCTTCTTTTTCTCAATATTTTCCATTTAATTATCAAGGTTACCACTGTAAGGCATTGTTATTGGACCCTTATAAATTATTTTGGTGTTTGATTAGTTGGGGTTTTTTAACATTTCCAGATGTAGATATATCCACAGTATTTGACTACAGAAGACAGTTGTGCTAATCAAAATAAGAAATGAGAAAGGGGAGCTACTCAGAATTTTTTTTCTAATAGAGAATGACACTCATGAGAATGGGAGAAAGAGAAAGAAAACATAAGAAAAACAAAAGGATCACTTAAGGAAATAGACTGATGATATAACACTGAGGATGGGGGAGAAGAAGAAATCAGGGGTCCTTCTGTTCATCTAGCTCAATGGGGAGGGAAATCCTAAACCCTAACATGGCTCTTTCCTCTCTCAAATATCTCTTTCAGGGCAGAAAATTCACCCATTTTAGCCATTTTTTTGCCCAAAAGTCCAGCCTGTTCATTCAAGTCTCTGCAAAAGATTCACATCCTTTATGATTGCCATTCACACAGAAATCTTATTTCTCCCCAAAAAAAAAAGAAAAAAAAAACCCACCAAAACAAAAAACATTAATTTCAGATACTTCTGAACTTCTGAAGGAAAATTGTTTTTAATCAGACTGAGGGTAGCCTGGCCAGTTCAGTTCTACTCATTCACCGTGACAAACCAACAGCTGTTAGATCACCAATAGTTGGGGTCTTGTGCCAAAAAAAAAAAATGAGGTGATTTTTAATGTTGTCCTGGTTTCAGCTGGGACAGAATTAATTTTCTTCCTAGTAGTTGGTAMAGTGCTGTGTCTTGGATTTAGGATGAGAATAATGTCGATAGTGGAGTGGTATTTAGTTGTTACTAAGCAGTTTTTGTTCTGAATAAAGGACTTTTCAGTTCCCCTGCTCTGGCAGGGAGCAGGTGCAMCAGAACCCAGGAAAGAGCATGGCCAGGACAGCTGACCCAGAGTGGCCAAAGGGACATTCCACACCTTGGACACCATTCCCAGTTGTAAACTGGTCAGGGACAGGCAGGGCTGTGGGCAGGGGCTGCTGAGCCACTGGGTTGTACATCATTGCTTTTCTTAGGCTTTATTCTTTTCTCTCTCTTTTCATTGTCTCCCTTTTCATTATAACTCATATTATTATATTGTTTGGGTTTATTTCAACTATTGAACTGGTTTAAAACCTGGGATTTTACCWATTTCCCCAAAGCTCCACCACATCCCACAGGTTACACGAGCTGATGTGTGACACCGAGTTGTCACCTGGGTTTAAACCATGACAGCTGCCTGTTCCTGCCTCACAGTCAAGGAACACCTAAATATACAACARAAACATGGGGGSAAAAGATGACTGAGTCATAAAAATTAATTTTTCATTGCCGATATAAATAGCTTTTCAGGAAGCTTTCCTAATGAAGTCTCAACCTATACTTGAAATTCAATTATACCTCAGRTGATTTGACAACAGGAAATGAATACATTTAACTCTTCAGACATTTGGTGTTCAAGATCACCTGTTTAAATAGGTTTTTCCTGTTTGTTTTAGGAGTTCTCTGAAAGAAATATTTAACACACAATTTAAAAAATATTACTGTTTTATTCCACAAATATCTCATTTTAATGCATAAAGGCTACTCTATTTCAAATAATCCACTATGTTCAAATGGAATAAACAGGGAGATCATGTTAAAAGGAAAAAACATTTCATTTTAACAGCCACTGACTCTCTTGCAGTAAGATTTTTAATTAAGTTTTACACTATATTGCCATCTATAGGATAGCACCTAAATATAACTTCCAAAAATTAAGCTGTGATTGTTTTCTTTATAGCACTTCCTTGCAATTTTCAGACAGTGAAAAAATGGTGTGATTTTATGGTTMTATGTAAATAACTGGTGGGTATTTCATCATTCCAGCACAGCCACTGCACGAACAACAGCAAAATTCTAGTTAGGCAATCACCAGTAGGTAAAGATAATTCCATTTATTGTGATCAGAGACAGTCACACACACAACCACCACAATCCCCAGAAGTCTTGGAAGTAATGACCATATRGGAAATATTATATGCTGAACAATAGTGAGAGTATCTTTTGCATGGCACTCAAACAGATTTCAYCTTTTGAGGTAGCTGCACTAATGCWGCACCTGCTGSATTCAGATTATATTGAAAACRTGATTGAGACTTATCCTCWTGTGGTATTTTCCTCCCTATTGGATTTATTCTCCACCTAGTGCAATATGTATTAATAAATCATATCTGGTACTGAAGTCTGATGATGAATAATCAAAATTAAAGCCATTCTTTTCATGWTTCCTACTCTAAACTCCTTTGTTGTTCATCTTTTGGGTTTTTGCTTTGCCTTAGGGTTTTCAGCTTTTTAGTTATTCTGGCTGGGTTATTCTGTGAATTACTGAGTTTCCCATTTTACCGGGCATCATTCATCTTCCTTTGCAGTCAGATTTGCCTAGATAGGCAATTGTTCACAGTCCAGACATGCTGTTACTTGAGTGCTTGTGTCCCAATTCAATTTCTGTGCATCATGATGGGAGCATAGCACAGAAAGCAGAAATTATATACAGTTGCTTTACACAGTTATTGTAGTAATGTTAGCTGAATCTCAAACTCTGTTGTAAATCCCAGTCTTTCTCAGCAGCTCTTTTTATGCCTTTCTTCCTATTTCCATTAAAAAAAAAAAAAAAAGCCTTGTGTTGTTCAAAATCTTGTTGTGAAGCAAAAATAGATATAACAGCAAGCACAGAGGAACACATTGGGCCAGACTCTTTGCAAGACTACCTTTGCCCACTTTCAATGCATTTGGTCCTGCACATTGTTTGAAAAGGAATATAAAACTGCATGTGGCACTAAATTTAACCTGGCAGACATTTTTATGTCTGTAGTAAGAACCCAGATTTTTCTGTATTCAGAGAGAGGGAAGTCAGGAAAAAAAAATAATTGAGAAACCAAGGCTTATGGAAACTAGAAGGAGCTTCTGGTCCTCTTTTACTGCAGAAACAGAATAATTTGCAGCAGGTCTTTGTTATATTCTGTTTGTCTTTTATGACACTGAAGTTTTTGCATTTTTTTTTTTTGCATTTCACACTTGCTCTTACAGATCCAGCTCCACAGGTTTGAACTTCTAGAAATACAAGCCCTAGAAGGCACTTCAAAGAATATCCAGGCAGTGCCAGATAATATGATACTATTATTAGCATCAGAGAATCTGCCTTAAGAAGCCAAATTTTTAGTAGAACAAACACCTTTAGGAATAACAAAACAAAAGCCGGAAAAGGAGCATGATTCTTACCCTGCTAAGGATACACAGCAARCCTGAGACCAGTCAAGCAACATTATGCAGTTATCTCCCAGCATTAATGTTTGTGCTTCTTGTCTTGAAGTCTGACAGATACAATTTTAGCTGCTGTAAGCAGATGTCTCATTCTGTGCATTAAGGTATATTGCCAATAATACAAAAATCCTCAGCAAGTGCTTCATCAGAACTGCAAAATCCATGAGTTCCCCATAGAGAGATACAGGTGGCAACATTTAAATGAAAGAAGGAAAAAAAACCAACTTGTACTTTTATAGAATAATAGATATGTTGCTTAATAATTACTTTATAAATTAAATGTTTAGGAATGAGAGCTAAGTACCTTCCATATTGACAGCTGGTCAAAGTCCAAAATTTTCTCGTTATTCCATGACTGAATGTGACTCAGCCAAGAGGAAATACCCACATGCCCACAATGGCATGCCAATCTTTTGGGTTTGTCCTGCTGTTCTTGAGAGGGCTCAGCTGATTTTTCAAAATGTGTAAAAGGCAATTATATGTGATGAGATGCTATAGAGTTCCCACTGACCTACTTGTTCTTCCCAGCAACATTCAGTAATGCTTAGAGGGATATCTTTCAGCTCTTATTGAACAAGAAAGGTATTATCTCTCCTTAGCAGGTCTCACTTCACTGAATCCACAGCAGTTTTCAGTGAAAGAATTATTACATGAATGCAGGTGCTTAACAGAGACATAACTTCTATCCACWTTAACATCATTTCAGCACTCCCACTCGTGAAGCCACCCCAGCCTCACATGCACTGCCTGTACTACTTGTTACATCATCACATCATTCCCTTGATCTGAGGCAGACTAAATTAAATCATTAAATATTAAAATATTACATTTTCCGTCAATGAATGTGCAATTTTAAGCAGGCARTATGGAAGAGGAGTTTATATAAGTTAAAACGGTCAATAATCCCATGAAGAAAAACATTTCAGTTTCTCTCCAGCACTTAAGAAAAGTTAACAGCATTTTTGTGCTTGTTTCTCTCTCTGATGTCAAGTAAATGAACATATTGCCAGGCTCCCACAGACAGGTATTGTCAGATTTTGCATGGCTTTGTTATTTCAAAACCAATTGCCTCAAACAAGGCAAAGTGAAGATTACTCATATTCCTGCCTCCTGCTGAGCCTGATGCTTTAAGAGAGACTTTAGGTCTTATATAACACCAAAAAAAAAAAAAAAAAAAAAAAAAAAAAGTGCCAACATATTCTGAAGAGAAGAAAATGCACTTTTCCTCACATTGTTATGCAGTAAGTCATGGAGTTAGCTGGATGTTTGTTACAGAACTTACCAAAACAAAGGCAAGTTTAGACCAAACAGATGAAAGTTCAGTAAATCAATAGTGAGTAAAAAGAGGATATTTGGGGAGAAAAGTCTTAGAAACAGCACTGTTATTGCAGAAGCAGGCACTCTTGGATGCTTGGATTCCATACTGAATTAYCAATCTGAATGCTTACAGTTCCACTTAGCATTGAAAACAGAATGTAAAACTTTATTTTGCTGAAAACACCAAAGTCCAWCAGGAAGTGCATTGGTGGTATCAGAAAGGACTGCCCAAAATAATGCAGTTTTGTGAGATGAAGGTTGTCTCTGTGTGTAAGACTACTGTGATTGAAATCCACAGAATGAAGCCCAAAATGGAAAGACTGAAAAAGCGCCCAATATGAGCTTTGGATTTCACTTAAAGTTAGAAGCTCAGAAGAATTATCTGTCTAGAAGATCAAAGCATACAGAGCCCTGATTTTTTACTCAAATCTTTACATTTGTTTTCCTTGAAAGCAATCTTTATTAAAAAAATGCTGCAATTATTGTCATTGAAACCTGTCTTAAGAAAGTGTAATGTTTATTACATAGGAGAGAAAAGTGCCATCTGTTAGGCTTAGAATGAAAACACTAAGAGAAAATGGCAAATAGAGACCCATTTTCTCATATTTCACTTTACAATTTTTTTTAATCTCAGGGAAAACTCAGCATGAACTATTACGAAAAGTTAAACTSCTAGTTGAACTTTACAAAAACTTTCAAAAGAATTATGAAACAGTAGGCTTGGCCAGGGGTAAAACTATGAGTTAGTTCACTGTCTTGACATTTTTCAGAATGCTGAGGCAGTAMACACATGTTAAGCACCCTGAGTTCATTTCAATTTCAAAAGCTGTTTTCAGGATTTCACTTTCTATGTATTTACTTTACTTTCTAATAATCCACTTCATGCAGCCRGTAGTTACAGGTGGAATCTTTGAGTATTCCAATTAAATCATTAATGAAGATTCAACTTCTCTATCCCAACAGAATGAAAGCATTTGTAACAGAGGTTCTAGCTCATGGCAGCTGCACAAAACTCCATCTGCTCATCTTCTTTCTCAATTAGTGGCCAGAAATGCCAAAGGATAATTCTGCCTCTTCATCACGGCCTCTTGTCCATTTAACCAACCAGGTTGCTACCTAGGAAAGTCAGAAACCTAAGCCTGAAACTCCAGAGTGGTTTGGTGGAATCAGTGCCCACCCTCCAAACATTTCCTGGTGCCAGATGTGTGTGATCCAGCTCAGAGCAGTGTCACTGTACAGCACATACCTGTGCTCAGTCAGCACAGCCATGTCATAATTGGTATTTTTCATGTGACAAAGTCAGAATGACTGAAAGTTTACTGTTGTACTGCAAACTTTGAAAAGGGAGCTGCTAAAATAAGCAAATGATAAAATTATACATAATAGCTGCCTTTGAATCGTGTCCACGATTCCATCAGTCAGGCAAAAGCAAACGGCAGCGAGAGATGAGCTCACGTTGTCACTGACACACAGTGGAGGGGGACAGAGCAACTGATGGGGCTCCTGAGCTCCCCCAGTCATTAAATCTTAGCTGCTTMCTTTGAAAAGAGAGTAGCATCTTAATCAAAAATTATGGCAATAAAGAAGTACAGAAAGCAGGACTGCTTTGCCATCTGGATCTTGCTGTTTGGGCACAATCTCTGTGGCTACACAGAAACATCTGGCCCAGTTACAGCCGGCCACTGTCCTGACTCATCCCAAAGGCAGAGAAGGGTAATGTTCCATGCTCCAAAGGCCAAAATCTGCTACATGCAGCATCCAGGATGTTCTCTACCTATCACAGAAATTCTGACTGGCTGAGGGATGTTTGTCAAGACAGGCAGCAAATCAAAAGGAGAAAAATAAAGGGGGATTTCTAGCTCAGCACAGGTAAAAACAGTTGCACATCAGAAGTGCTTCAAGTGCAAACAATTCTTAGGACTGCTGGCACATTTTCTTGTTTTTTTCTATAACCAAATGCATGTAAATGTAGCTTCTGCCCATACAGAGTGGATGTCAGGCTGAAAACACTGAGAATTTCCAATAAGAAACACTGCACAAGAGGCTGGGCTTCTTACCCTCCCAGGGAAAACCATCCAGCCCTGTAATGCACATTTTGAATCCTCTGTTATGGGTTCAGTATAGGATCTCTTAGTGAGCTCATTTAGCATTCTTTATAGGGTTCAAACAATGGTTTKCCAGTAATTCCCATCTCAGTCACAATGGCAGCAGTGTGGTGATCTGCTTAAGACACAGAAATTAAAACAATTTATTGTATTAATTAGCAGCTTCTCTTTTACACTGAGATACTTGCTTCAAGTAATCTGACAACTTAATTGAGGACATCATTGATTTTAATTAACATTTTTCTTATGAGAAAGGCTGTTACTATTGGATAGTGCTGGTACTTAACAGTTGGGGGGAAAAAAGAAACCATAATCAAAGAAATTCATTTTTCCTGCACTGCAGACTTCTAAAACTCACAGACTTTTCTCTGCTTAACCTGAATGATTTTGATACATCAAAAATATCAGTGGAGAAGTATCAATAAGTCACAACATCCCAGATTATTTCAGTGATGAGATTTCCTCAAAATGGGGTCAACATCAATAATATCACTTTAATTGGGCTGGATTTAGATGCAGAATGGTTTTCTGGCAATATTCACCAATTTACTTTTCTTTCACTGACTAGTTTTTCATAGTTATGAAAACCTGATACCAAGCTAAACCTGCAGACTGAAATAACTGCTTACTCCAACCCACCTGCTAATGTAAACAAAACTTTGTGCTTTAACAAGACTATGTAAAATAATATGTTCAATTTTTATTTACAAGAACAACCAACATTTATAATAGCAACCATTAGCTCCTGGGGAAAAAAAAAAATTGTATTTAAAAATTGGGAGATAAAACTCATATTTGAAGGGGCAGGAAGTCTCYTTCAGGTTTTGTAACACAACAACAAATTGACCAAATCCAAGATGTCAAGACAGGGGTCAGACTCTTTTATAGGCACTAAAACATTTTAAAAGTACAGAGCAGGATGATTCAGTTCCTGTTTACCAGGTGCAAAGGGCCCTATCTCTTCAAAGAAATTCAGTAGCAGATGAATCAGAACCAGATCACTGAACTCTTTGTACAAACATTTTTTCCCCGTGTTCCTTACAAAACCAGAGGAGAGGGGTAAGGAACACCCAAAGGACTCAATTTGCAGCGTTATTGTTGTAGGTTTTGCACAGAGATATCTAAAAGGATTCAGGAAGAACAACCAGAAGACCTTCTCAATTTCTTTATTTTTATTTAMCACATTCCTAATTTACCTCTCTTTTCAAACCTACAGACAGTTCATGGCTATTTGTCACTTTAGRCTTGCATCCCACATAATTGAAGTCAATGAGAGATTTGTTACTAAATTTATTCCAAGCACAAATTGTCCCAAAGCATGGGCAGATACCCACAGTTCCAATTAGCTTTAGCCAGCAGATGTAAATATTCAGCACTTGCTCACATCCAAAGCTGACTGCTTTACCTTTTCTATTATTATTTGAAGTAATAATTACTGACAGCAGGTTCCCCTGTATCTCACCCAAAGCAAGCTCAGTGCCCTTTAGCTATTTTCATCTGTCTTTGTGAATGAGAGACATCAAGACAGTTTGTTGTTAAAGGTGAGGAAAAAACTCCTTTTGGGCATTTGAGATTGCAGGTGGAATGCAGAGGAACTGTCTCAGGTGCCTCTTGCAGACACTGTGCAGAAAATGACAAAGCCAAATGCCTTCAAACAACACWCCCCCTCCACCTTGTCCCCCATTTTCTCCTTCTGTCAAAAACTGGAAAATCACTGGAAAAAATCTGAAGGCTTTTTCTTTCACTTCCATTCTACCCACAGTAACAGATTTTAAGTCTTTGTTTCTTGCTTTTAAAACATCAGATTCAAGACCAGCACTCCAGAACGCTTCACAGCAGGAACCTGCTGATTTATTGTCATAACAACATTGATTATTGTGYTGTTGACTCGGGTTATTGTTCCCCTTAAAGGACATTTTCAAAGAAYACAACCTAAAGCTAATTTCGTCTTAATTACACATAAAATAAGGAGCATGAAAAACCTCTCYAGGCTATTTGATTGCTCGAGGTTACAAACCAGTTTAAGGGCTTCTCTGGGCTGGTGCATACACGAAGATATGGCAGATTTTTCTGCCATTAAGAAGATAACAAGAACTAAGGACTCTGCCACAGCTTCTTCATATGGTAAAATATTGTTGTTCGGAATCAAAAATACAACATGGTCCAACACTAAATTTTCATTAAATTCAGGGTGACCCTTACAGCATCCACAAGTGCTTTATTTCAATTAATAGGTGAGGAGGGTTCAGAACAATTGCAACACCTCTCAGAACCATAACAGCTTCAGGATTTCAGAGATGGGGGCGTGGACACAACAAAATGTCTTGAAAAACAAACCAGAAAAATCCTTTGGTTAAAGAAATATGTTTGACTATATCTATTGTTATTCTTGATAAATTTAGCCAATGCAAAAAWCTCTCAAGGTATTTATGCAAAGAAACATAATTGGGTTATTTATTGTGCAGTAAAAATTATGTATTTTACTTCYAGAATCCATTAATAATTTTTAAAAGGCACTGGAGAATAGTATAAGCAGTAAGATGTAGTTTTCATCTCTGCTTCCTGCAGCTGTGAAAATAAATAGCTCTTGTTGGTTTTTTTGWTTTTTTYTKGGTTTTTTTTGCATTTTGGTTGTTTGGGGGKTTTTCTTAGATTTAGTTCACAGATTACTCCTTTAAACAAACTATCATATACTAAAATTCTACATAAACTGTGRAAGGCACAAATCCAGGATTTTGCATTACCTGTGCCAGACTACAAATTATAGCACGTGACACAGTGAAACCTCCCCACCATTTATAAACTATGYTTTAAAAAAGTCTTTATTGAGCCTGAAATGAGACACATACCTGAGAGCCAAGAGTGGACTAACAGATTTGATCTGGGACAAACCAGATCCTGGAGCATTTAATCTCAAGAGGCGGTGACACTTGTGGAGCCTGGAAGCTTAAATAAGATTTAAACTAGCCCAAAAGAGAATATCCACTTACAAGTCAACCCACTTATCCTCTGTAAAATATCTTCATTACCCACACAGCAAAAGTGTGCAAGTGAACGGTTTRATTTTTAATTTTTTGTACGTTTTAATGAAAAGCAAATGGGAAATTTCAAAACTTTAAAATCTTAAAATACACTAAAAAATATGTAATTGATGCAGGAAGAGTAAGCTCCTGTTTTCCCCAAGGAAGATAAAAGCCATTTCCACTAAAAAGCCTGAGTCAGCAGCAGCCTCCATCAGGATTCAGTAAAAGCAGAGACATCTCAAACTCCAAAGCTGTGCAGCAGAATTTCACAGGTTTCAGCTCTGCCAAGAGCTTGTGACTCAGCTCCTCCTCCTCCCTGGAGTCCCCCATCTCTCAGAACCAGCCTTGTCACAAAGCTGCGATGGCAAACTGCCACCAGCACCTTCCCTGTCATCTTCCTGAGGCTGGGATACCCTGGCTGGGGGCTTTTGTGAAGAGATTCTGGAAAAAAACACCGCACAAAGCTGAGCAGTTTGCACATTGGAATCTGTGCTGCACTGCAGGAATCCTTCAGCCTTTCTGACAGCAAACCTTGGGGGCAGGTCTCTCAAAGTCAGTCAAAAACCTGAATCCTGCAGGTGACACTCGCTGGGATTAAGTGGTGGAGCATTTAAATTTGTGATTAATTCTAATGAGCTTTAATACCACCAGCATACCAGGCAGGAAATAGGTTATATCCTGTAGGAAAATGCTTTAGTATGGCTTTCTGAAGGAATCTGGAAATACATTGTGACCTGGTTTTGCAATATCTACGATAAAGAAGTTGGATTTCAAGCTTGATTTGGTTCTCAGCAGGACCCCCAGCATTCTGTGCATTTCTAAACAAGCTCTGCAAGTTTCATAACCTCACCTGTGAAATGGAGACATCCTCAACATTTTACCCATCCTTTCTGCTTAGTTTGTAATCCCTTTTAACATGTATTTTTTCTTATTCTTTGTCCAGTGCCCTCACACTTGGTATGCAGGTATTTTTGAGARTGTTTCAGTGTATTTAATGTGTTCTATCATCACACTTGKTATGCAGGTATYTTTGAGAATGTTTCAGAGTATTCCATGTGTTCTATCATCACTCTGTAAGAAGTCCCCCGTGCAGGCTCTGTATTAAGAGCGGGGAACCATATTGAACCAAAGTCTAAACCAGACCAAGGCACCCTATTTTTTGGGAGATAAGCACAGCATCTGCTGAGCTGTGCAACTGTGAGTCCCTGGTTCATCTATTGCAGAGTTTATTAAGTACTTCTTGAAATGAAACCCTCAGACAAAAGCTGCTTTGAGAGCAGAGGGTGCAGATGGTCAATGCACCCTTCTGGCTACACACAACACTCTGGAACAGARCCCATGAACATCGTGATGATTTGGACCAGTAGGGTTTGACCAGAACAGAATCCAACTGCCAGCAGTGATCAAGTTTTCAGAGCAGCCCCATCCCAGASTGGAACCCTGCACAATATTTTCTCTTGACCTGCAGCAGTTCAGTATCAGAGGATCTCAAGTGCTACACAGTTTATTTAAAGATGATTTTTTCCCYTAACTGAATCTTGAGTGAGTCATCAATCACTGAGCTACTCTGTGCTAGTTTTCCTCTATTGCAATCGAACATTAAACTTTGTCTAACCACTTGTGACAGTTTTTCAAACATTTTTGAAATGCAACCTCTTTTACCTCATCCGTCTTCCTGCCACCCTTCCWTTCCCTCCAGCTCTCCTCCTCCCCAGGCATCACCACTTCCATTTCTCCTCCAGAGGGGAACAAAACCAGACTGTAATTACTGTCTGCAAGTATTTACTCACTCCCACATCTTAATGGAACCAAATTGCTGATCTCTCACAACCCTCAAATAGCTGAAAAAAATAGTATTGATTTACTAAACCATGCAGTCTCCTAATGTCCCAGGGCTATCCCACACCCCTTGCCTCAGTGCCAACAACTTTAAAATATTTCAACACTTGCCTTTGCTACCATTGCAGCTTTTTTTGGGGTGTTTCCTTAGTCATAGCACTTATAACTCATTCTATTATATATTATTTGTAAAGTAGGCCCTCCATGAGTAACCATGTTTAAGACAACTTAAGGAAATGCTCATAAAAAAGRCTCCCATTTTCAAGAAAAAAAATGTATAAATATATAAAACATCAAAATTACCAACAGAATTGGCAAGAAAAGAAAGTTTGCAGATAGAAACCCTCTTCCAGATCTAGGTAATTTGGTGGAAGCTGTAATAGTCACCTACTTGGCAGTATTTTCCAGTGGACAGGACACTCAACCAACCTTCTGGCAGATTCTGTTGGTGAAAGCTCTCAGATTCACCTACTGCAGTCAASAAACTAACGAGCTGAATCAGCCCACCAATTTCAACAGCTTAAACCTACACATTTAATGAGTTTTAGAGAACATTCCTGTGAACAGCTCTTTTAGCAAGCACCCACAGAGAAGTGATGACAGAACATGGAAACTTCTTCCTGTGAGACAGAAGCCCTGTCTACAACCTGATTTACCTAGGGATTAAAGCATCTTAATTTTTATCTAAAGTATGAATTTATTTCATTAGAAAAATTTAACTTAAGTCAGTTTCAACCAGCTTAGAAATAAATCCAGCTTTTCCACTTAAAATAGGCCTGCCAGAAAAGTCAGTTATGTGTGAAAACAAAGACAAAAGAAGTGCTTATTTTCCAAAACCAAATTAACCATACCACCCTTTCATCTGAGCAAAGCACACCACCAGGTAACCAAATACTTCATTTGTAAGACAAAATATCTTCTATGTAGGTGAGTTATACGAGCACTTGTACCAATACACTGCTCACAGAGAGGGAGAAAACTCATTTCTGTAAAGAAGCTTCACTTCCATAAGAGCARCAGCTGCTCAGGTGGTGGAGCAGGAAGCAAAAGCCTCTCCCAGCACCTCTCACCTGATGTTTGGGCTTTAGGACAAGGTTCAGCTCATGCACAGGGAAGTTGGGGTCCCATCTCCTGACCTGCAGCCAGAGCAGCTCCTGTCACACCCCACAGCAGAGCCCCCAGTGACTCCAGCTCTCCCAGCCCCAAAGGTGGGATCATCCCACCTTCACTACCCATTAGGACAGAAATTTGCTGCTCAAAACGCCCAGGTGATTCCAGCAAGTAGACTGAAATATTTTCTATATAGAAAAGCAAGATAAAAGCCAACAGGTCATTGCCAAGCTGACTGGAGAGAAATTCTTTCCACACACCACACCTGCAAGTGGTTAAACTCTGTTAAAATTTGCCAATAAAATTAATTTGTATATKCACTCCCTTCTTAAAATTCTCTGGAATGCTCTACAGAGCAGACTYTGCAAAGATTCTTCTCTTCCCAGGAACATTTTGTTTTGCAAAGCTGCAGGCAGGTTTAGTACAGAGAAAGACTACAACTGAGACTCAGACTGTTCTAAAGAGATACATGTGTATTTAATACACACAAGACAAACATTTATTTCAAGTATTTATTTTCTTCCCCTTGTACAAAATGAGTGGCTTTTTTGCCTCTTTTTTATTCTTTTTTTTTCTTTTTTTTTCTTCAGCATGTGGCTCTATTAATCTCATTTTAACATTTTCATCTTCTCTGGTTCCAATTCCTACATCACTGCAAGACTGCATCTCATCTCCCACATCTAATGCATCATTTTAGTTTGAGTCATTAATCTTTGCTTTCCATTCAAAAGATAAGCCATGTTTAATAGTTATATCACACAATCTGCATCAAGGCTCTGGAAGAACTATTTTGCAAACTTCAGGAAAACATTGTAYAGCAAATTTAATTACACATCCAAATATCATTTTTAAGAGGCCAAAAGTTCTCTCTGCAACACCAAGAGATAGGAATATGTTTTAAATAATTTCTGCTTGAGTCTTGGGAGAAATAAAAGAACACAATCAGCTCCCTTATGTCCTCCTCCCCCAGGCTAGTTAATGTTATCTGTATACAATAAAGATAAGGACACAATTTTAAACAGAYGTTAGCATTGATAAATATTTTGTAACCCAAAGGCATCCTCCTTGAAGAGGCTGAACACCTACAGAAGGTCAGATTGTCAAGAGAATAAGGGAGCTCTACTCTGGTATTGCACATGTTGGGACAGGATTTAACCTGTGACCAGCACCATGGCTTCAAACCTTTCTCCAGCCATCTGCCACCACACCCATCCCATCATCCCATCACAGCACAGCCAAACACATGAAGGACACTAAGACACAACATCCAAGAACTGGGTTACCTCCAAACACTCACATATTTGATAATTTTGTGTTAAATCTGCACAAACGTTTTCTAAAGTGCCCCAACAACATGGGATCTTTTYCACCCAGTATTTTAACTGATCAATGCACAGGGACACACCACGTCATCAGCCACACCCCAGGTTTCTCCAAACAGAATGAAAGCACAGGAAAGTTCACAAAGCTCTTCTCTTGACTCACAAGCCAGTTGTGATTGCACCTGGTGCCTAAATTGAAGTTGCAGAGACTGAAGAGGAGACTAGCAATGGTGATTTGGCCAGAGCTACTGCAATATTTTTTGTTCTTCATTCCTGCCTGACCTTTTCCTCTATGAGAGGGAGATGCTGGCATCCTTTGGAATGATCACCCAGCCTTTCAGCAAAGATATCTCACACRCTGGAGTTAAAATAAGGGTATCATAGGAGAAGATTAAAGGAGTGAGCCAACTGGCCAACTAGTCCTTATCTGAGGGAACACATCTAATTATATTCAACAGACTTCATTAAACTTTGAAAGGAACTCTCTGCTTCTTAATTTTAGTGTAATAAGAACTATAAATAGAATCATTCACTAAATTAATAGTGCAGACTCCTTGCAAGAAGAGGATAATATGAGGGCTCATCACAGCACTCCACATCACAACTAGAGTTTCAGATTAAGAGCAGATTTCAAAAATGCCYCATTTCTTGGAGTAAAATGGCCTGKTTTTTAGGAGAACTGTTGGTTCCRGTTATRAATGACCACATTCCAGCTGTGAATGACCACTGGGGCYTCTCAGAGCAGCACCATTTTAAGAAAGTGTTAAAGGTTCTGTAGGAGCAGTAGACACAYATAATACAAATCAAAACTAAGGGAAACAGCTCTTTAAAGTTCATTTGCACTCCCACAATTATATACAAGTGATCAGATTCAGGAAATCATTATGTTAAATAAAATCATGTTTCCAAGCCATGCAGCTGTTTTTCTGGTTYCTGAATTCCTAAGCCCAAGGTGTTTTCACAGCTTTTATTTAATGAATGCTCCTCAACATATAGTTAGACCTAAAGGCTCAAAAACTAGAAGGCAAATAAAAAGCAATAAAAATTCTTTGGCTTTTTAAAAATCTCATTATGTTTTAAGCCAACTTTATGAGCTGAAGAAGAGGTAAATAGTGAGTTTTGACTGCCTGGGGTTCCTAAGAGCAAAACAGCTTTTAGGAAGAAAGCCAGAAACACAATAATTCACAAATGTATTTAGATACATTTGTGTATCTCAATAGATAACTCCTTTATTCTTTCCCATTGGCAGTAAATTTAATAAACATGGTTATTGTCAGCAACTGAAACACCTCAATTCAGGCAGACCTCAATTCCACCCTTTTAGTCCTTCCTTCACTGTATCTAATCAGACAAAATACAAACACTATTGCATTCTCCAGGGCCAGGTGGGTGTCTGTGCAGGGGCTGCTTTTGATTTCTTCTTAGACTGACAGTTCCTCTGTACACTGTTTTTCAGACTTTTTTTTTCCCCTAACTTCCTTTCTTAAGTCTTTCCTCATTTCCCAATACCAATGCCAGTRCATACACACAGAATCTTCTCCCTGGAAATACCTGCAAAATTTCCCTGTGGAAAAAGTGACTCTCTTCCCCTTAAAAAGCCGTGTTTTCAACAAACACCATCCCTCTCTTTATGATTTGGCCAGTCCATTACAGTCAGACTGAGACCTGCTGGTTTTAACTCCTGCACCCTAAACCCTGCAGGCAGAAAGGGCATCCCCAAAACCATCTCAGCTCCTGCTGCAGAACTGCCCACGGGGTTTATCTCTGTGTTCTGCACACAGCAGAGCGCTCAGCAGCTCAGCAGCATTAGCACCATGTCAGTTCCAGAATTATCTACCAAAGCAGGGATTTCACAGATAAAAGCAGRCATGCCTTTGGTCCCAGACACAGATAAGAATGAGTGCTGGTTCAAACATGGGTATTAGAGCCAGATGTAGGAATCTCATGTCAATCTTGCTGCTTGGTTTTGGTGCACCCACACTCTGCTCAGTGCTCACTGTGCAGTGCAGCTCGTGGGAGTCACAGCTGACAGAGCCCTGAACGCTTTGGACACAACTCTGTGTCCCCACAAGAGCCTGAAAAACTGTCAGCCACCTCTGGCCTGCAGAACCTGCAGCAATACCTGTGAAACATGTGTTGTAAAGTGTTTGGTTTTGCTGGGTGAGCTCTGAAGGAGTTCAGAGGAATGAAAATGGATTGGAGAGCTACAGCGATACAAGGAAGTTTGTTACTGAAATCACTGCGATGCTGTGAAGGAGAACCCTACAACTCAACTGCTATTCCAATGATATTCCATACTGGATATCTGCCCTTGAGTAGAGACTTGTACCATGTATTCCTCATTGAATCTACAAATTCTCTTTTGAAAAAAATGAGCCAAGTGTTCCAAAGTCAAGAAGTGGGAATAAGAGTACTGTTTAGTAACATGAGCTCAAAAAGCTGTATTTTGAYGGGAAGAGAAAATTATTACAACACTCTTTAAAAGTAGTAGTTCTTTTGAAAAACAGGATAGACCTTCCCAAATACCCTTAAGATTTAGTATATAGGTAAACTGTAAAACATACATTCGTCAAATGTTAATTTATGTAAATTATTAAATCGGAGTTGAGAGGGAAGTTCTGCACACTTTCCTTAAGTGAAAACAATTGACTCAACAGGAGAGAGTTGCACGATTGGGCTTTTATGCACTTAGAGCAAATTATGCTGTTATATTTTTTCTGAACTAAAGCCCATGTTTTATTGTCCAAATAGGAAATATCTGAATTATTTCTTCCAATTTCCAGCCCAGCAAGTCCAATCTACAGTTCTTAAATTTACATCTGGGAACTTTTTAGTTTTGGGATGAGGATGAATTTTGGACCACACTGCCTGACTGCCTAACACAAACTGCCTCTTACAGAGAAACTCTGAACTTCCAAGGAAATGTGATGAAACACATCCATATAATGGATTAGGTGAGTTAAGATAGCAAGAGGAAATCAAGGATTCTCATTAACACCCTGCACAGTGGTGCTTTGTGTGTTCTGCTGGTATTTTATACAAYGGATAGTACTCAATGCATTATGTTAAAGAGCCTCAGGCCTTTGGAAGATTCATTCCGGGAAACAAACAAAATCCTATTAAATGCATTTGTACTGGTAATCTCTCTATATTAGAGTAAAAAATCTGTGAAGAAATCTGATTATGAGTAAGACATCCAAAATGAACTGTGGGACAAAACAGAGAGCTGACATTTTTGCATTTAAAGGGTTTTAAGTCAAGAACCTCCACCTTATCAACAGATATCACAAAAAAAAAAAAAAAAATCCTTGCCAATTCATACAGATCTTAGGGAAGAATACACACCATCTATTAATAAAGAAATCATATGAGAAAGCAATTGGGTGGAAAAGGAAAGGAAGGCATATGGGATGTGGCAGCTGAGAAACTTTGTAGGCTTACAAGAGACAATGAAGTTTTTTTTTATGAGAACTCGGCTTATTTTCTCTAAATTAATTTATCACAAATTACTGGAGTGCATTGAACCAACATAAACATTATTCCTCTGSCACCTCCTGCCAGTAGATGACTTTCTACTTACTAAAAGCCATAAAGTCTACTTGGAAAAAACATAGCCAGAATCAAACTCAAGTATCTCTATCCTGCTACAAATCTGGCTTCTTTTAGAATTACAATGTGCAGCTTTCCAGCTCTTATCCATAATGAATAACTTTCCTCAGTCATTAAAAAATACTTTTTCTAAGCTGTTTCAATGTGATTGCTGGGCTCAGAAACACTGGAGAAGATTTTCTTTTATGCCTTGGGATAAAGCTTTCACTAGTCAGGCATTATAACAACCCCTTAATAATTCCACGCTGATCTTGAAAATTTCAAGCCTATTACCTCTACTGCTAAAGAATTGTTTAGAAGTGCAGCTGAGATTCACTTGGCCCCGGTTCCAGAAGTACTGCACAGGAAATCCAAGCACACAACTGTAAAGCTGCAACACCAAACAGTCCCTTTCCCTCTCCCTTTTCTTCCCCCACAATCTCACACTTTAAAATATTATCATTTGGCACCAAATAATTCTTAACACCTGTGAATGGAATGCTTCAAATCTGCAGAAAATTGTGTGTTTGCAGYTARCACATGAAAGGGCACCTCCAGCTAKAAGAATATTCCTGGTGCTGTGTGTTTACCTCGCAGCAGCTGGTTGGTAAACACACAGCTGGGAACAAGTGTTTTATTAATGGTAGTTCCAATGTGAATTTACTAAAAGTCCAGACAAAGCTAAATTATACTGCATTACAAAGACAAACAACATATTGGGTTTTCCATTCATTTGTACTGCAGCAAGCACAAGTCTGCTGGTTTCTGGTGAGATAAATCAGAATAGCCTCAATAAAGGAAGGAACAGCTCCCCCTAAAAATTGCCAAAKCAAACCCATCACAAGGATCCCAGCAGCTCCTCCCAGCACTGTAAACTGTAAAACAACACAATCAGCCCAAGGCCAGAGTTTGGCTGCTGAAAYTTGATTATTGCAGGGCACTTAAATCTCAAAAGTGCAGGGCATTTTATCAAGGTCACAACTTTTTRCACAGGAAAAGATTAACACTGATATCCCCTGGATCTATGGGAAAGCTGAACTGACATTGAACAGCAGAAGAATTCTGCATACACACTCAATTACTGTCAAAATCAGGATTGTTAAATACTGTTAAAATCATGTATTTTTGCACGACATCYGAAATTACTGTTCCTTTTTATAAGGTGATGTTCTCAGAGAACAAGAAAGCCAAAATAGAGTTGCAYATTGGTTGTTGCAGCTTCAAAACCCCTCATGATATATTCCAAGGATGTGCTTAAACATGTCCCAACATATTATTCTTAGCATTGCCAAACACAAAGATTTTTTTTAAAAAATCTAATCCAGTGCCCTGCAAAAATCATAAAAYTGCCTTAAAAGCCATGAAACTTGGTTTGAAGAAAAGCTGTAAAGTTTATTCCCTGCCTCCTATTTTTCTGATGCTTTTAGGTGTCCTTGCTTCAGATTTTCAAGGCTTTCTCGAAACAATAGTCAGAAACAATTTCACTGAAAATGAAAGCCAAGATTYTCATGAACTCTGTTGACCAGAGAAAACAAAGTGTGAAGAGAATATCACAGAACCAAGACAAAGCCTGACAGCTTTTCAGCTCCGTATTTTTCTTCTAATTTCTGATGCACTTCAGTGGTAAGCAGCAAATACTTGTGTCCTGGAAACGCCTCTCTTTTGTGTGTGCACTCACCTGAGCCTTCCTGACGGATCTGAACATTATACTGGAGGCTAAGTTCACTTCTTTTACTCTGAAGAGATCAGTTATTTCTTTCAGGAAAACAAGGTCACCCATCAATGTGTAAGACAAGGACAGGAAGGATACAAGGGCTGCATGATGAAATAACAAGACTTCAATAGAGGAAATTATTTGATTAATTTGAAACGTTCCCCACTTGACCATTCCAGCAACAGTAAGCACTGTTGCTTAATTTCAGAAATAATAAATAGAGTATTTTGATTTTAGGAAGAGGCACTGAACTAAATCCATTCTTAAGCAACTATAGGATGCTCTGAAATCACTTATGCTTTAAAAATCAAAACATGCTGGTTGAGGGCTTAACCTGCATGAGAGATGGAAGGGATTGCCAGTGACTTCACTTCAGATACATCCTGGCTTTTACTATAAATCACATAAACAYGGAATCAGCACTGACTAATCTGCCAAATGGGTGATTCTAATAATTACAAGAAAGCTGAAAAATAAGTCCCTTAATTTCAGGGTCTCTTTACATTTCTGAAAGCAATGTGAAAAGCACACACAGCAGATGCATTCTATATTGTTTCCACAGTATTTTTTGTCAAATAACATTCTTATAGTAGGGGAAAAAATGTATCTGCATGCTTTGGAAATAATCCTTCAAAGTCTCAAGGCTAGAAGATTAAATACCATAAAATGTTTAAAGCATGTTCTTGAAGCCCTAAATACCTGAGTTTCAGTCATTTTTGCTAATATAAATCTTGCTAAGGAGACTATTGGAGCACAACAAAAAGATCCAAAATCTTATGCTCAGCATCTCCCTGACAAGGAACACACCAGGATGGAGAGCCACTAGCATTAAAAGCTGCATGTTACAGTAAAATATCCAAATAATTTTCAGCAATAACTCAAGAGTAAAATATACATAAGGTGGTTACTACACTACTTGAAATTCATGTTTCTGTGTATAAACCTCTCTTTATAATGTTATATTGAAAAAATCACCATGTTGCACTGCATTCTATATTGCACTCCCATGGAGAGGGGATGAGAGAGAGAAAAATTAYTAAATTCTTGTCAACTTGCCAGAAATTGTTTACAACTGTTGTTAGTTATCTTCTGAATCTAAGAAGGGTCTTATATTAATACAAAGCACAGCTGATTCTTCAACTGAGAAATAATCTGTTTTTTCCTGGTAGGATAGATYGCAAAGCACAATATTTATCACATCTGTGTGATGTAAAGGCATTCAACAGATCTGAAAAAATCCATCACGAGAGCATAGTAAATGCAGAACAGAATGTACAAAGTTTTTACAGGGAATGGCATAAGGAGCTAAGGTAAGAAAAATCTATAGTAATTCATCAATTTCCAAAGTGAAAAAAAAAAATTAAAAATCAGATTGGATTTTCAGAGTTGTAAGTGAATTAAGATAAATAAACAGCCAAATACTCTTACCTTTTTTCCTTCATTTTTCCCTCAAAGTCAAATGTAGGTCAAGGAAATCTTAGAGGTTTCCATTGGCGTAAAAAAAAGGGCAAAGAACCTCATCACAACCAAGAGTGTTTTACMTGCTAATAAAATGCAAGTGAAGGGATCTTTCTCTGCCTGCGTCTCCTGAAGACAGGTCAATGTGCAAAATGTAACTTTTAACTGGATGAGTATAAGCAGCCACTTCTTGCTAAGCCATTGAAATACCATTATGCACTTAGAGAAACAAAAAAAAAAAAAAAAAAAAA
>NW_026623406.1:1390791-1435727 GCF_030028575.1 Malurus melanocephalus | reverse complement strand
GTTAAATTACTCCTGAAAAACTTGTCTGCACAAATCTCAGAGTATACAGTGACATCAAGATGGCACCAAACATTTCTCTGGGAACTCAAACCTGGAGCTGTAACCAGCTTTGAACCAGGTAAAGCTCCCCATGTGAGTGATTTGAGAAGCACCAGGACCCAAGCACGCAGCTCCTTGCTTTGACATTCTTTCTCACGTCACTTTTCCCGAGCTACTTTTGCTGGCACACCACAGTTGTTAATGCACTGCCTTTCACAGCTCTTTTTTCCACTGCATTTCATGTCCTGCACTGCTGTCACTTCCTTATGGAAAGTCAGATTGTGCACGGAGCAGGAAAAAAATTTTATTTTATTACTGAACCCAAAAGCCAATTATCAGAAGATAATGCGGTCATGCAGTCAGAGCAGAAACATCGTTTGCTTTCTCTCCATGGGACCCAACGGGTCTTAAGAATTTTACATTTCATTGATTGGTTTAACGGGAGCTTAAAAACGCCTCCTGAGGCACAGATCCTTTCTGCAGCACCCGAAGTGTCTGCTGCAGTCAGTTCAGCAGGGCTGTGACACAGCACAGCCATGATTTCCAAGAGAATTGAAAGCCCTTGACTCGTGCAAGACCCAGGGCTTTGCCACCAAGGACTTCTTTTATTGTGCTTGGTCAAGTCCTTGTGCAAGAGGTGTTTCAACCTCTCCATGACAAGAGCTTATAAAATGTCCAGATTTGGCTTTGACACATACTGAAAAAATGTTAGAATCTCACTACTTTGGTCTCTTAATAGGGCACAGTTGAAAAATATATCCCATATAGGGCTTAAAGGGCACCAAATCAGCCAAATTAGGCCATTGTCAGAATCCAGATGATGTAACCATTTAAAAACAAGATGGTCTTCAGTTTTAGTTTGTAAAAATATCTTACAAATTACATAAACACAACTCCACTCTTTTACACAGAAATACCTGAAAGCTGTTGCAAAACAAGATCGCTCAACTCATATTAAATTTGATCTTGTATAACTGTATAAAAAAACAAACAAAAGAAAGCTTATAACTCCCCTTTAAGTATATCTTCAAAATATACAAATGCATTTTGTTTTTTGAAGYTTTCATCAACATGACAACTTAGAAACAGTTTTCACCTTTTCCAAGTGGTTTGGAAAGAAATAGCTAGATATTCTTTCACTACTCTTTTTAAAAATAGATATTTTTTTTTCATGTCACTTCCTCTATCCAGATTAAAATGTTTCTAGCATTGATGAGCCTTATGACACATGTAAATAATCTTGAAATCTATTCATTAAATGAATCTAACTGTAGAACATAAACATGCCTTTGTTTCAAATGTGGAAACAATATTTCACCAGGCCTGGAAAGGAAGAGCTTAACAACCACTTTGGCTCTGTTTATTGCAGCAATCATTTTTATTCTAGGCTGAACAGTGGAAGAACAGTTTAGTGGCAAATTGGTTACATTTCCAGTATGTAAACTATATTACCAGACGAAGTAGAAAGAGCACCCTTTATTAAGGGATTGTGTTTTCTTCAACACTAGATTGAGCATGGCAGTGAAAAGCAGAATGAACYAACACTCAGCTCTGTCACACTGTATTCTCATTTACACCAGTCAGATTGTCTTAACCGGGTTTTTACTGTCATGAATTCAAAAATCAATTTCTAACACCACTTATAAACTTAGGGTTTGTATATTAGTGCATACAGCATTCACATAAATATGTGTGAAACACAAAGAAACAACCATCCCCTTACCAGTCCTCCTCCCCTCTGGATCTGGGCTACAATTCCTCTTTTGATGCTCTGAAAACAAAAGGAAAGAGAGGGAATAAATTCAGAAGGGGAAAAAAGATCATTATACTCTTATCCACTACTAGATTTTCGATGTAACAACCTGTTAGTGGTGTTATCAGAGAAGTATTGGCATCAGAATACCTGACCTTAACTTTTTAATTCTGAGGCATTATTTCCAGAGCAATTCAATGTACATGTCAGCTAAACAGACTCAAGTGCATACACAAAAGTGAAATCTCTTCCCTATGTTTCCATGACTGTTTACAACTTTTAATTCTTTATGAAAATAAAAATTGTTCTCTTCAGCTGTATTAAGTTCAATGTTATAATGCCATAAGTAGAAATCTCATTAAACATTCAGATGGCATCTGACCTGAGCACCTCCCTAGGATTTACATTCTTGATTAGAATTTGCAAATTACATTGTGTGCACATTTAAACATGCAGAAAATGGTGCACAAAGTACAAATTATCACTTCTGAGTGTTATCAGAAATGTTGCACCTCTATAAACCTCTACACATGTGCAAAAATGCACACATATAAGCCAGAGGCAAAACCACAGTCAATTAAAAAATAAAAACAACAACAAAACACACACACACACAAAAAAAATACCCAAAAACCAAAACAAAACCAAACCAAAACAAACAAACAAAAAACCCACAAAAAATACAAGGCAGGAGGCCTGTTTTCTGTTTTGCCATTTCCATCAGCTGTCTGATCACTTTGCTGACCATCACCCTTCCCAGTCACTTTGTGGGTACTCAGAGGAGGCCATCTCACCTCCTCTCTGGGGCAGAATCCTTGACTTCAGCAAACTGTGGCTGTTTGTGTGGTATCTGCTACCTTTTGTCCTGCAATGCACACCTTTAGTTTGCTAATCACGGCACTTGTCTGAGTGACAATTCATCAAAAATAGGAAAAATAACATTCCAAAACATAAACTTCATCATTAAATGAGAACAAAGAGGAAAAAGACTGTGCTCAGGCTTAGAAGGAATTTTATGGGATCAGATGTTCTCTTTCCACTGTCAGTCCATAATTTTTACATGACTCACACTGTTTCATGTGTGCCCTCAGGGACCCACAGCTGGCCATCAGACCTACTCCCTGACTGCCCTGAGTCCTGACCAGCTGTGAATCACATTTCTGCACAATGTGAGCTCTTAAATCAACCAGCATTATCCAGYCTGCACCACAGCCTGTTCTGCAGCACAGATTGTTAATCTCTCCATATCAAGACAGAAAACATGCTGTCAACTGCTGTGTCCAGCTTTGAGTTATTTTACTGCTTGTAAAAGCTGCATGCTCTATGCTGCTGATTGCAGTAATTGATTCAAATATCTCATTTAAATACACARATGTCATCTAATAAGCTGATTTGTACCATCTTTGAGCAACCTGGTCAAGTGGAAGATACCCTGCCCATTACAGGGGRTTTGGATGAGCTTTAAGGTCCCTTCCAACCCAAACTATTCTATAGTGGTATGATTTTGAGTTTTGGAAGGCATCTGTGCCTTTCTTTCACGGTGTTTTGTTGGGGTTTTTTTTTCTTGAAACGTGGACAGAACCACTGTTACATAAATAAAGGCCTCCCAAGTTTCACCTTCAACAAACTATGTCACCAGCAGGAGAGATATTTTAGCTTGTATGGAGTAGTCCTCATGCAGCCTTGGCTGTGTGTCCTCCCACTAAATGAGATCATCATTAGCTGGAAGAACCATCCTCCTAAGAAAACAACAGCAGACTGAAAACAAATCCCAAAAAATCTTAATTAGAGGTGTTAACAGTTTGCATCTGACATCTGCAAATAAAAATGCAAAGGTGGGCTCTACAAGGTGTTGCTTCACATCTTGGAACAGGGGAGACAGAAAAAATACAGGAGCTAGAATTATTATGATAATTGGGAATGATCTTTGAGTTCCCCTTGCATCCTTCACGGACTATGATGTAAATTCCTTAGCTCCTCTCCCAGCACAGTTCTGTTTTCCTGTACTGAGTCTCTCAAATCAGAACTCAGGGTTACAATCCCACTGCTGTTTTTCAGCTGTCAGATCTCCCTTTCTGTGCTTATTGGCACTAAAAGAAAAAAAAATTAAACAATAGCCAGGTTCTCAGCAGGGCTTTGCTTGGCTAATTGAGCTCAATAATGTACAATAATCAAGAGCTTTTTTTGTTCACAGCATTCCCAGGTGAGCCAGGCCAGCTCTAATTGCTGGCTAAAACATTTCCATAAGCACAGAATTAAAGTGATATCTGGGCAAGCCTGATCTGCTGATCCTTTATTCTGCAGACATGGGCAGGAATAGCTTTGGACTTCTACAGTGCGAAAATCTACATCTGATCTGGGAATTTAGATTTCACAATCAGCACAGGGCAGTAGGCAATGCCACAACCTGAGCTGGTCACCCTTTCCCAAAATGCACCTTCAGCTGAGCTCATTTGCATGAGAGAAGCCCCTCCCTCTCTGCTGGTTGTGAACTGAGTGCCCACAGCAGCTTTTAATGCACATCCTCGACATCCTCAGTTCCACAAAACCTGCCCCAGCCTTGCATTTGGTTTCACAAAGCTCAGTGACAGSTCTACACAGGAAATTTTATTTAACTAATAAATGACAAATTTGTTACAAAAACTGTTTTGGATTGCTTGGCTTAAGAGAACCTTCCCTCAGAGACTGTGGGTGTGAAGTGAGCAAATCTCAGCTTCCCCAGCACCCCGGTGCTCCTGARCAGCAAAGGCCAATCTCACAGAACATGTGAGTCATGTCTTTATAAAGCTCTAGGCCTGGGGCTGTACTTAAGTGGTACTCGAAGAGAATGGTGAGACAAGAACAGAAACCGAGCAAGCTCATGGCAAAAAAATGTTCCAGCAAAGACTGAGTACTCTTTTTAAAAGCCCAAACAAAATAGGGGTTCTTGTAACTCCTGATACAGCATAGAGAGATAGTAAAAAAAATTTAAAATTTTATTCTTACTTTCTCCTGACAGATTTTCTTCATGCTCACTCAGTGATACATGAGTTTCCAGATATCAAGGGCTGCTTTATACCTTCTTCCTTTCCTCCTGGCTAAGGGCTAATAGAAAACAAACCCAYTTGAATCAAACTTTTATCTTCATTTTAGCTTCTCAAAGCAAACTGCCATTTCTTCATGAAAACAGAAAGAAGGTAAAAGGAAAGACAAATAAAAAGCAATGGATTGAGGCACAGCAAAAACATTTGCCCTGCAACAAGAATTCCACGTACATGTCTGAGTGTGGCTGCAATTTGCACAGAAAGGCAATTCTAACATGCTATTGCACAGTCCTGTAATATGTAACAAAACACGAGTGATCAAAGATGCCTTTCAAATTAAATATATGCATTTAACAGAGTGAAATGAGGGAGAATAGAAAGTTCCTTTTAAATTCCCAACATGACAGCCTATTTTGTCATTTCTTACCAGCCTACGTTGTGCAGTGCCATAGCTGATTGTACTTTTTTTGAATCCACAGAAGCTGAACCAAAACTGCTTCTCTTAAAGTTTTAATAAGCAAGTGGAAGCAGCACAAGAGCCCCTGTGAGTGCAGGTCCCTGGAAGCTCCCGAGCATCAGCAGTTCCCTCAATCCTGCAGTGCCTGGGGGTGCTGGGCTGTTATGAAATATGTTCTGCTCCAAGAAAGAACGTTCCAAGCCATTAAATGCCAGATCTTCCATGCACAAATAAAAAGGCTTCTGAATTCTCCTCCTTAGGATAATGGTATTGATATCCCTTCRTGGCTGTTTAGAGTAATAGATGCTAAAGAGTAAAAGCGCTCAGTAATCCTGTGCTTTGTTCCACAGTGCCTGTGAGTGAGGAAGGGCGGGTGTGTTCTCAAACGCCTCATTAGCTCCTGTTTATTCTGGAGACTTTTGGATCTGATTTTGAAGTCCCATATTCCACAAACTGTTTCTAACCCTTAATCAGAGCAGATCAGACTGGATATCCCTTCAGTCAGCCCGGACAGGGACATCAAATCAGACTGCAGCAGAGGGACTAAACCAGAGAAATGTGTGGGGGTCTTTTTATTCCCTAACAAAACAAGCCCTTTTCCCTTACAATTTCTCCATGGTTCCCTAACAGGATTGTTAAAACAAACAAAAAGCCCCAGCTTTATCAATCGAGTTGTAAAAGTTKCCTGCACAGCCATGGCCTCGAGCTCCATCTGAACTCATCAGCTCCAACTGTTCTGATGAATCTCAGAAATCCCCATCTCATTCCTAATTCTCACAGATGGACTTTCATTCCTGAGGAACTCCATCAATGCTTGCTGCGATTTGTGTTTGCTTTTTGTTGCTTCCCTCAGTCTCTGATCATCATTAGTGCTAAATCAATAYGTATCACATTCTTAGGCCAATCCCYATCTAAAACAAATGAAATTAAAATTGCATACATTTCCCACAAGCTCCTCGTTCCCTTCTCCCAGCTTGCTGATTCCATTAGCTGTGCCTGCTCAACTTTCAAACTTTTATCTAAATCACTCTGTCCATTATTAAGCTGAGATACAAAGTAAATACTCCCTGAGTCTTTACCAAGATTTTTTTTTTATTTGCACATTATTTAAATTATGACCATAACATTTTTCWCACACTAATTAAGATGTTCCAAACTAGCAACCATCCTCACCATTATTTAGGCAACTTTAGTTACTAATTCCTGGACAAATATATGGGATTTTTTTGCAGTCTGGAGATCTATTGCCCTAAGCCCCAGGAGAAATTTTAAAAAAAAAGTGACACAACATCAATTTCATCACTATGTGAGCCTGTTTTTGACAAAGAAATAAAAAATACAGACTCAGTTGAGTCAGAGCTGCCATTGGCTCCCCTATCCCTGAAAAGGATTATTTTCTTTCAACCTCCTCCCARGATTTTTCCACATCCCCTGCCTGAAGTGGAAGGTTATCTGCAGGAAAGTCTTTGAAGTTCAGCTCCTCGGGCGAGACTTCTGCTGTGGGAAGGATAAGTGCTCTAACTCACATCATCCTTCCTCCTCAGAAGTCTTCCTCTCCTCTCCAGGCCTCCTGGGGAGCTCGTGCTGATCCTCAGCACATTCATTTGGCCATGAATTTCCCTTCAGACTGAGGCAGTTTTCCTGCTAAAAATCTCTGAGATTTCAGAATGTCCTTGTTCTGTGCTGGATGGAATCCAAAACCTTTGATGTTTTTTCAGCTAATTAAAAGATAGACAGCCTGCCCCAGAATAACTATCTTTGATAAAAATATAAATTGATCAAAAGAGATTTCTGTCTGGTAAAGGACAGACTATTTCACAGATAGATTTCTTAGATAAGAAACCTAAAATCATAGAAGAGCAGCTCCATTATCATCATTATGACAAAGAAGTAAGAAAGAATACTTATTTTGTGACTCTCTTTTGATGACAGGATCATCACATACCCAGTACCACCATAAGTTTTCATCCTAATTCCTCTTTGTGTTCAATTAACTGAGTTAGAAAGAGATTATATCTCCCGAGAGCAATGAAGAGTTGGTGAGGTGAGGACCCTTGTTAGCAGAGTTGAACAAATACCATGAGTTTTTGTGCTGTTGGCCCAGCAGCAGAATCAACCCACCCTCAGTGGGATCCCTCCTTTGAGAGCCATTTCACTGCCCTAAGGATACTCATGGAATCTTCTTTATCRGACAGATCATAAAACACAAAGTTAAACCCAGGGAAGCCTGGAGGGAAATGCCAAAGTTCAATAAAAATTCAGAGGGATGAGACACAAAACCCAAGTTAGTTGGAGTGTCAGCTCCAWAGTGCACWTGTGATGTGGCAGATTTGAGAAAARSAAATGAAGCCTTGCTGCTMTRCAGATCTGCTCACAAACCACGAGGAAATGGTGTGAATCATGCTTGGCAACTGCCAGATTGGTGTACTAATAAAACACGATCAGATGGGAAATAGTTACAAATAAAACATTATCAACCTATCTGGGGCAGTTCCCAACAAAGGCAGAGGGAGATAGCTCAATGTTCCTGAATTTTATGAAGGAGAGGAAAGCTGTTTAATTGCCTCATTAATGAACAATGGTATATTGAAAAAATATCCTCTATTTAGATGCTAAAATGTGCAGCTTGAGAAATAATGGCAGTGGATGAATTAAGAGACACGAGGAGAAAGGCTTTTAAAAAGCCAAGCCAGAGATAAAATTTCAAGTTGTCAATTCTCCACAAGCACTTGCTCATTGCTGCTAGAAAGACTAAAGGAGCTTGGAAGAGAAATGTCAGCATCTGACCACATCACAAAGCCTTCTCCTAAAGTATCTGGTGGAAGCTGAGTGAAATAAACTGAATCAGGCTSACTCTTCTCTTTCCTGGGTCACTGACAGCTGATTATGGGCAGTGGCTCTTCCCTGAAATGTTACAGCTTACAAATATTACAGCTGCAGGAGGATTGCAGTGAAGATGTGGGATCTGGGAGCCATTCTCATCCCTGCTGGGAGCAGAGCTTGGTAAGGTGTCAGCTTGTYCAAATGCATGAAGGAGAAAGATGTTAGAGCAGTAATGAAAGWGCTTCCAAGGACACTTCATTGTGCCAGACAGGGAAGGACATTGGCAGCCAATTTTCAAGCTCACTTAAAAAAAAAATATAATTCCCTCTGTTTTATCTGAGGAGACCAAGAAAAGTATCAGAGCTAAAACTTATAGGAAACGGCCAAATTTTTCTTTTCTGATTTAGGATGATACACTTTGGGGAGATTACTTACATCATAACTGGATCTCAAAATATTGTCTCTAATCCACGTCTTTAACCCAGGCTGCTCAAAATAGGGGCAGTGGAACTTGGCCTCTGCAGTGTCCACACAGATCTAAACCAAACACAGTCCAATATATCACAGCACAGAGCCTTATCACTGCAAAGTTTGCATTCATAAAAATCAATTTATTTTTTTCCTTTCTGTCTTCTCTTGTCTCCATCTCCCTCTACCACAGGTATTTCTTTAAAACTCTTTTAATTTCAGGTTTTTTAGGAATTTATCAGAAGCTTTGGRAGACAGGACAGGTCAAATTCTGTTCCTGCTGTTATTTTAAGGAGAAAGATATGGCCATAAATACACTGAGCCATATTTTATTGTACTCCATGCCTACATCATGTAATTATTTTCTAGCATGGAATTGCCAATGAGCAGGTAAGAGATATGGCCACAACTTTGGCTATGACCCCTACCTAAACTCTCTCTGGGCTGGTTATCAGACAATGATGATTGGTGAGGGTCTCAATTACCCATGTAACATTTAGGTATGCCAATCCTTTCCCTCTTGATGCCAATACAATTAATTTAACCTTAACACACAACAAACAGGGGGCTTTTTTTTTGTTGTTTGTTTTAATTTATTTTTTAATAAATTAACTAAACCATTTCACAAACTTCATTTATTTAGTTCTCTGTAGCCAAATCCCAGGCTATGCCCATTAATCTGTGCAGATTCTGCCTTTCAGTTTCATCACTCCCAGGAGCATGTCCAGTTATGACACTTTATGTCTGGCACACTTAATGCCATTATTCCTGCCCTCAAAGTCACCACACCAGAACATTTCATTTTGTCTCTCCATTTTTACCACGAGGTAAAAATATTTCTCCACCTGTCCCACTTCCAAATATATTTCAGCTACAAAAAACCTTTCACATTAAAGACAAAATGGCCTCTCTTAAAATCAGTAGCCCCAATGGCTCATAAAGGAATTCTTCTATGAATGAAAACTGCTTGCGTAAGGACAAGATCTGTCCCTTGAACTTTATGTAAGAACCTGTCATGAGAAGGTGGTAAAATGAATAGCCAAGTCACATTTATTTCTTCTTTTCTGATCCTGTATAGAACTTCCAGACTTTGCCAGCAAGTGGTCTTTGTCTCCCTCTAAAAAGTACTTTTATAAAAAGGACATCCTGACAGTATTTTCCTTACAACTTGGTGATCTTTGTATTAAAGCATTCAACCAGCCTGYTTCATTCTGAAGAACTTCAATTAATATGTCTAAATCCTCAAGATTTTTCAAGTGCAACTTGTGGATTATGAAAGTATTTTGGACAGAGCCTCAGAAAATTATATTTCTATTCAAGCACATTAAATTCATTATGTACTTCATGCAGGTTTAGTTTCCATAAAAGCAAAAATGCRTTTTAAGAGTCCATCGAAACTGATGCATTATCCTGATATTTGACAAATATTGGTCAATAAAATCTTTTAGGATATCACATTTTTGTCTCCAGCAATTGTCTTTCTGTTTTGCAAAAATCACAGGAGTAAACAGAGGCACAGTTTGTTTCAGATGTATTTATACAATCCAAAGTACAAAAAATATTATTTATTACTATATATATTAACATATACTCTGGCTGTAGTTCAATCCTAGAAGTTTAACCACAGAGAAATGGTGGATTCCCTGACTCCAGGAATCCACGTGCTTTATTCCATTAGGGTTTGGAAGACTCAATCAAATTTGATTGAGTAATCATGAACACCATAACATCCCATTTGCAGCTGAGTTAGAAATCTATCTGTGCTATTATGAACAGACAAATCTGATTGTTGAGGTTACTGATGCAACAGAGCTGACCCCAGACTCTGCATTGCTTTAGTGAGGGTTCACCACAGTTGTCTTTGCATATAAACAATGATTTTATTTTCATATTCCATAAGCTAGCAAACAACAAAGTTCTTCTTTTCCTCCTTGGGTTTTGTTGAAGAAGAAAACAAAATAAAGGGTGCCTGACTGGTCACGTTTTCCAGTAAAGCTCACTTGTTCTCTAATTTTTCCCAAGCATAAGTTAAGATACAATTTCATCAGATAAGTAAAATAATTTTAAGAGGTCATAAGTCAAGCCATTATAAGCAATTTAAGTCATGGATGGAATTACATTAAAATTCTTGTAGATAAAGAAACCAATGGAAATCTCTTTTAGAATGCGAAAAATAACAGTGTAGAACAAAACAGTTGATCTAAATTAAATTAATCCAGTCAATGAATTGTTTCTGTGTGAAAAGAAACATCAGTTTAAAAGTTGAATACTCAAATTTTCCTTTTCAGCAGATGGGCTGGTTTAAAAACAAGTAAGTRGAAAAGTTATTTCCAGCAGCATRAAAGAGCATCTTGCACTCATCATTAGTTGTTTTTCCCCTGTATTACCTGTTTCTGCTTTTAAGATTTAGTCACAGCTGTCACTTGGCTTTCTCGATGAACAATCTATTAGGAATGTTTTTTCATGTGCAATATAATAAGCATCCCTTTAGTTTGACTCACGGCTTGTCAATGTTGCACAATTTTAAGCTCACAGTATATGTTCAAAAGGAAAATGGGAAGAAAAAGTAAAAATAAAGTCTAACTTTTCTTGAATGTGAGGATGGCTTTGAATCAGTAACTGTGAGGTACCTATTATATTATTTTCTATTGTATTCTAATATATTCTAGATGTGTAGAATCCCTTCCTATGAGGTTAGATGCCACACTGAACTCCTCATGTGGCCTTAGCAGCCTAACTATTTCAAACTGCTAAAATATGTCTGAATTAGARATTCTGTTCYTCAAGTGTGGTAGGGGTGGAGGAGYTGCACTTAAATAGGTCATATTAAAAATTCTTCTCTTTATCAGTTTCTACTGATTGGCTCCACAGCAACTGCCTGTGAACTAATTATGAAATGATAAATATTTATAGGATGACCCTAGGAACAAGCTMCTGTTACCTCAGTACTTAACCAACTGCTGAACTCATTCTATCCCTGAGGGGAAGAGCCCTGCAATTAATCACCTGTTGGATCCACTCCCCAGGATTACACAGAGACCTTCCAGCAAAACATTGCCAAGTTCACACACACACAAGAACAGTTTTGTTCTATGCAAAGTTACCAAATGAGGAACTTGCTCCTTCCATCACATTAACACTATAGCTACAGAGTCAGTGCAACAGGAATTCTTACATTTTCACTTGCCTTGATCCATCTCCTAATTTGCACAGCAGACTCTGACACAGTACTCTCATTATCCTATTGGATAAATATTTGTCTCTCTTCACCCCTCCCTTGAAAAGTGTGTTTGAAAAGACACAGTTTTAAGGTAATGGAAAACCACCTGTAGAGCCATCGGCAACACAAACTGACTTTTGTAAGTTATTAAGCCTAGTAAAATAATAAGGTTCTGTAGAAGGATCAAATGATATTGTACCATGGAGGCTCTTTGAGGTGYTGTAATAAGCAGCACAGACACTCAGGTTCCAAGGCTCTTTGTGGGGTGACACCACAATATTTCATAATAYACTTGTATCCTCAAGACAGAGCTGCCCTCGTTCAGCTCCATTTACCATTTCCAGACTGACACACAAAGGAAATTTTCTGACTCAGAAAACCTCAKTCACTGCAGACCTTTATGCTTTCATATCCCTGGAAGAGCTCAGGGATTCTTTTATCCCTCCTAACTTTTAAAAAGGCTTCACTTTAACTTTTGTCTGCACCAACAGAAAAACAGACATTTATCAGCAGGATCAAGGCACAACAGGGAACCACCATAACCTAACCTGGAGTYACACTTTTCCAGCAAAGTCTTAGAAGCTTAATGCTGAGAATTTCCATCCTTTGTGAGCTTGAGTTGCACCAGGAAAATTTAATGTAGCTTTTGACTGAAAAGCTGTGCAGGTATTCACCTTACACACACACCATACCAAGAGTCTGAACCCTTACCACCAAGGCAATGAATGCAGAATCAGACCCATACATTATTTGATTTGTTATTGTGGTAAGAAGGCTGGCCTGTGTATATGAAATCTAGCTAAAAGAACATGCACTMCAGGCTCTAAATTCCTAGAACACTYAACAGTTATTGAATACTAACAATATTAAGATAACCAAATTACTGTGATGGAGTTAGCCTCTTACAAGAGGGAAAAACAACCTCATGTGCAAAATTATACATAAAACAGTGGTCTTGCTTTTTTCCTGAAAATTTCCCCAGATGTGGACTGTTTCAGAATGCTAAGAACTGAGGTTTCACCAATTTAACTGTCAATGAGCACTAAAGAAAGAAATTTTCATATAAATATATGGCCATAATTACATCTCACCTTCACAGAAGATTATTCTGATAGATTRTTACTTCAGTCTGAAGAGTAAYAGKAATAATAAATATGTTMTGATTTAAGAAAATTATTTCTATCCATTGTTAATTTTGCAGCTATTGTACCTGATAGACACATCTTTTCAGCCCTGTTAGCATCCTTTCAAAGAAATGATAATACTGACCATCACAGGGGGTGAGCATAGTTAGTTCATCATTTTCTGCTCTAGAGGCTCTTTGGGGAAGGGCTGCTGGGAAAGCAGGCATTGAACTCGTGGGAAATCCTGATCTTTGTCTGGTTTGGGTTGGAAAGGACCTCAAAGCCCATCCAGTGCCACCCCTGCCATGGCAAGGACACCCCCCACCATCCCAGGCTGCTCCCAGCCCCAATGTCCAACCCAGCCCTGGACAGGTCCAGGGATCCAGGGGCAGCCACAGCTTCTCTGGGCAGCCAGGGCTTCACCAGCATCACAGAGAAGGATTTCTGACATCTGATAGAAATCTCTTGCCTTTTAGTTTAAAATTGCTCCTGCTTGCTCTACTACTACCTGCCCATGCAAAAGGCCACTCTCTCCCATTTTTGTGGGACCCTTTTTAAGTGCTGGAAGGTTYTCTAAGGTCTCTCCAGGCCTTTCACTTCTCCAGCCTGAACAAACCTCAGCCATCCTTTGTAGGAGAGGTGYTCCAGCCCTTTGAATTGGAGCAGCTTCCTCAGCCTATAAAAGGACTACACTTATAACACCTAAAATCAATATATTTACTATTTTATTAGAGAAAGTTTCTGACTGTCATTAAAAAAATCATTATTTTCGTTAGACAAAACCCTTTTCTTTTAAGAAAGGGACCTGTTTGCTGGTGGCAAAATTCATGAAGTTCATCCATGACMTATTCACTACTCGAACATGAGGTTGAGTGGTTTAACATATTCATAYTACCTAAATCTGTTTCATACTTGATAGAAAAGAAGCAGATCCTCAGGTATGAAACCCACAGACTATGTATCTGTATCAACTAACAAGTAAAGGTTTATTGAAAAAATAAACTATAGGGTATATTTGATCTACATCATTTGTTATTATTTTAATTTATAAGAGTTTATTCATAAAGTCATTATTTTTATTTCTTCATCATGCAAAAGTGGAGCTAGCATCAGAATAAAAGTGTGCTGAATGTAACAGAATGATTCTTTCAGTACTAATATATCATGATGACTGTTTCTCATTTGGTGTTTGAATGAACAATGATGGAAGAATAAAACCTGAAGCTTTCATTCAGTCTAAAACACAAAATAGMCCAGAGTGAAGGGTTTGTGCTTTGRCATAAGGTCTGTATCCATGCAAGCATTTTATGTGGTCAAAAAATTTCTATTTTTAAATTACTGTGGAATGTGCATATATGAAAGAATCCTGATTCCATTATGGGAGTAAAATTCTCTACTCAAACTGCAGTCATTCTTACTTTGCATTCAAATATTCAAATTCTTTGTGTTCCAAGAATTCCCTGTTCCATACAAGCAGCAGCATGAGCTTCTTCAAGGTCAGCATATCTATATAAAAATAAAAAGTTGGGGAGAATACATTGGGAACTAACATCAGGAGATACTTGCAAAAAATACTTGAAAAGAAATTAAGTGGGGGAAAGGGAGAAATAAAGGAAGTTCCTAAATGATGWGATGAMAACTTTGGCAAAACTATCAGGTAAMCATAGGTCATTCTATTGCTTCATAAAACAAATTAAGTGATATTAGTGCCTTACTAATATTAGTACCACCCAAATTAGTTTTTAAACRTTAAAACTTTTCGTAACCCTCACACAAGCCAGGATGCAGGTTGCTCTGCCCGAGGGCTGAAACTCTTTTGTCCTGGGCTCCCACGATGAGTGCCATGCAGAGCGTTTGATGCTGCTGACTGAACTCATTCTGTCAGCAGAGCAGTTGGTATTTCACACTGGAATTCTAACTGTACTTCAAGGACAAGTCATCTGATCAAAGGGTACCACAAATCTTCACAGTGGATGACAGACAGGAAATGGTAAAGCCTTATTTATGTGAATGACCATTATGAATCTGAGATGCTTTTCTAAGCCATTCCATCATTACCCAGTCAGATTTTAAATAACCCCCAATTCCTGGCACTGCAATTATCCTTCAACTGCATAATATTACAGCTGAATAATCTGTGAGAGCACCATGAGCTGCCATATGCACACAGACACCCATAGGTGTGTTTGAAGCCATTTTTTATCTGAATGAAGGGAAGAGTACCGAGACAGAACAATCAGGGAATGAGACAGAACAATTAGGGAGGAAAATAAATCCTTTGCTTGGTTCTGTTCTGTGGATCCAAAGCTTGTGTCCTTGGGAGAGAACATGACACTGACCAAGAAAACTGTGGTTGATTTGTGTTCTCCAGGTAAACAAGCACACTGTTTGATTCAGCTGTACAAATCAAGCATGTATGTGAATCAGGAATATTCTTTTATTAAGAGGAAAATCATGTGAAACATGACTGATTAAAAACCCACCAGAATCTTAGTRAATGAGTTCAAGGAAATGAGCATGACTACTCAGATGTAATACTGCACAAATATATTTATCTGTTAAATATTTTTCTTAGACATTGTTTCCTTACAATCCTGAAATTTGTTTCAATCACTCAGTGTTATCTGAGGAAAATTTAATGAACAGCTCAATATTACTTTCATACAAACTAAATAAAACAAAGTAATGGCTTAGAGATCATGACACAAGTTTTTGTGTGCATAACATTACCAGAGCAAAATTTCCATGCTTCAAAAACAGATCAATAGTTAGGAAAGTGTTGAGGGCTTAAGAACTTCTGCCAAGAATGTCATTTACTGAACCATTCAATACAGCAATGAGAAAGGCATTTTCTACTCATTTTCTACCTCTCAGGTAGACCCCCTCCAATTAACTAAACTGAAGATAAAGTTAATTTAGTACTGGAATACAGAACAATCTTTACCTAATATCACATATGTAAACTAGCAACTTAAATTATCCAATTGTCATAAAAATAATTTGCTCAGATGCAGTGAAATTATGAAGATATTTCTCAGTTCAGACCCAAATTTTGTCAATATCACAGAAAGGGTTTCCAGTGCTCTCAATGACAGTTGGATCAGACTGGACAAGGTTAATAAAGAAAATCCCCTGCCCTCCCTGCCTGATTCTAGGGAGAGACCACATTTTTTGTTCATTTGTAACACTCCAATACTGCAGCAGCTGGGCAGTGTCCCCTCGATTTCTCTTCCTTGTCCTTGCTCTCATCAGAGTGAGACTGCACCTCAGAATTTGGCTGAGACCAAAGCAAAATGGCAACAGCTCCAGATGGAATCTGTAGGTAATCCCACTGGATTATCTCTCTGCCACCACTCTGCAAATCAACAGCCACTAGAAATCAGCAGATTTCTTTGCACTGACTCTTCAGAATGAGGGATTTTTAAAAATCTAACCTCATTTAATGCTAATCTGGAGACAAACGTCTCCGCTGAAAAAACTCATTGTATTGATATAAGTGGATGGCATGGCATCAATCCTTCAGCTTTCACACCTTTTAGATAAACTCCAATCTGGAACAGATATCATAATTTATTTCCATCTACAAAACCTTGGAAGAAATAAAGAACCTGTGCATGTTATTCTGCTGTTAGGATATTTGACAGAATGCCATCACATTTACTATGAACATTAAGAAAGGTTCTGGTACACAACAGGACCAAACTGAATCTGAAACAAGTTAAAGACACAAATTTACTAAAAAACAGTTGCAAGAAACCACATCTAATTGACTGAACTGAGCTTTTATTTGACCATCTTTTTCCTTTGAATTTTTCATTTTTTTTAAGCTTAGAACACTGTATTTCAGAAAAMTTCAGAAAATATCAATATAACTTTGTAATAGAGAAACTCACATAAAATGTGAAAAGGGATCCAAATATAAAGGAATAATATCTAAGACTCTGAGCAGCCAGAGTGGAGAATATGTTGATACATCAAAGTCAAAGGAAAAAAGCAAAAGGAACAGTTCAGACACTGAGACTATGGAGAAGAATTAGGGGGAAAAGGCAGCTCTTTGGAAGAGGCAGCTTAGCCTTCAAATCTGCAGGTTGCAAACTCTCATATCAGAGCCCTGTGCCAGATTTGCACAGCTATAAACAGCTGCTGATTAATTTCCATTTCTGAATACATGACAAGCCAGGCAGGTTGAGAAGGGTACCTTTCAAGTTTACCCTACAAATAAGGAACCATGTTTTAGTACCATTCTCACATCTTCCTTTTYATCTTTGTTGTTCCTCATGTTTCTGTAGTTATTTTCATCTTCCTCCCATTATAGCTGTTTAATGCTAATGAGACAACACTTGATCCAACCCTAAGTACATCAATGTGKTTTTTTGTGTGAATATCAAATGMCTGCACTCACACTATACAAAGACAYRGCCCAGGTAACTGTGAAAAGACACTTATTTCTTTGATAATAAAGGTGACTTACATTTTTTTTGCTATTTGTCAACCCAGAAAAGCACAGTGAGAAAGCAGAAAGAAGGTTACAAGGTCCAGGAGAAAATTCTTTTCTTCCAGAATGACTAAGCTAGGTGGGAAGGAAAGGATACAAATACTGAACAGAAGAGAATACTATCAGGGTATATCTATCTGGACTTGCAGGCAGACCAGTGCATGGCTTTATGTGTGGCAAAACTATCTGCAYTTAATTCAAAGGCATTTGAGGTCAGTGGAAAAACTCTTGTTGAATTTTCCAGCATTCAGAGAAAGCTGTGATTCTGGAAGGAAATGTTTGCAATTTTTACATTTTACTTTTTTCTTGCTTAGGACCCTGAACTGGTTCTGTAAATTACAGAGATGAAYATTCTTCTGAGCAGGAGTGGAACACCTTGATGTGAAGATGAACTCACAAGATTTGCTTATGGTAAAAGCTCAAAGAGGATTTAAGTCCATGAAATAATCTCAATTCATGATAGTAGCGCACAATGACTGACATCTTGAAGTTTGGTATTCCAGTTACAGCTGTATAAAATACTTCAGCTTCAATCCGTTCAAAAGTAGAATAGCTTTCAACTTGACCTGACTTCCTGAATTAGTAGTGGACTGCTTGATATACTTTTAATATCTGCAGACTATTCACTTGCACTGGAGAGGAACAGTCTTGGTCGACTGGCTTATCCTGAAATGTTCTGAACCTGCCATGCATTSAGAGTTCAAGTTAAGGTCATTTGAGAAGCTCACAAGCTACCTTGGCCCTCACTTGGTTAACTCAATGTCTGGACACAGGAAATTGAGCTTAATGATCTGWATCTCTAGGTATTTCTCGCACTGGTATACCAAATGATGCTTTAAAACTGAGTGCATTATATTTCATTTGCAATATATTTATATATCATTATCTATCAGGTTAAAGCACTAAACTCAGGTCAAATAAAACTGTGCTGCAGAGTTGTGGAAAGGGAGGAATGTTCTTTCAGCRTCCAGGATGCAGAGATGTTAAGAAATTGACTGAATCTATTTTCTGAATTGTTTTGTTCTTTCCCCCATAGCGTGAGTCACAAAGAGGTCAGGTTTTTAATAGCATGCAAAGGAAAAAAAGGTGTTATCCACAGCAGCCAGAAGAGATGGCCAGAAACACAAACTGAGGCTCGCTGAAAACTCTATCAGAAATGCTTCACTTCACCAGGAGAACATTCAGASCAGAAACCCTGAGGAGGCAATCAGCACCAGACACTCTCTGCATTCCTCCAGCCCCAAGAACCTCACCTTTCCCCAGCTGTTTGGAGTCATTCTGGCTGACACTAAGGACTGCAAGTGTTTCCAGAACAACACTGTCAAATTTGATTTGTGAATCAGATGGCAGTGAATTAAACAGAAAAACATCATATCACACTAAGGACATTAAATCACGATCAATTAAGTTTGGCTTCCCATTGTCACATGCTTRATTCTGAAATATGACAAGGCTGAGCACAAATGGATCTTCTGTCATCTCTGCTTCACAAAGCCAAACACAAAAAAAGTCTCACTCTGCTTTCTGTTAGCAAAACTCTCATCTAGCTTCCAAATGTTTTCAAACTTATAAAATTAATTCAGTTGGGAAAAATCTTCCTGATTCACAGAACCCCATACTGYGTGTAGCTTGGAAAACTTCTGCTTCCAAATTATAGACCACCATGCAAATGAGGAAAATGACTAACATTTTACTTGGATTCTTGTGAAATACTCATCTCCTTGAAATGTCACACCAAGGATGAGAAAACAGTGATCACACTTTCCCCCCATCTATTACAAATATCAACTTGATCGTGACTTCTCTGAAATTAATGAAAGCTCCYTCCATAATAACGTGTTCAAGGAATCCAGCTTGCCACAACCACAGACATTTTTAAGCTGTCAGGTCTCCCAGCAAGCCAGAAGAGAGTGTAAGGAGGAAATCCTACAGCCAGAGCACTGGGACAAAAAATCCATGAGTGTTTTTGTCATAATTTGCTATCATCTCTCAGCCAGCCCCTGCTCTGAGCTGCCTTGGGAGAAAATCTCTCTCCTTCACCAATCTTTGGGTCTATCATAACCCCAGGGGGATTTCTCTCACCACTTAAGAAATTTAATTTGGCAGTCTATGCTCTTCATGCCTCCMCCAATTTTTCACAGCTCTACTGACTGCTCATTTATTGGATTCTTTGACTTCCTTAGAGATTTTCATTGTGATTTTACTTATCTCTCAACTCTGAGCAAATAAACTTTCACCAGCATCTGGTGGGTGAGGTGGAAGGGAATGAAATACGGCTGCTTTTATTGCCTGTACAYGTATTTTACTGATACTAATCAATATGCTTTTTACTTGCAGCACTCAGGAACASAGTTTAACTATAACAAGTGGCAGAAGAAATGCAGAGTAGTGGCATTATTTCTGAAGTTGAAGGTAAGATGACATGAAATTGTTTTCTTTGGACTATTTTGTGCYAAGACACCTGCACAGCTCTTGCCAATGAGTGAAATAAATACTCAAATTCCACATCTACTCAAAATTAATGCATGTGGTAAGTCAAGTCAATGGCTTTTATGTCAACTATTTAAAGTACCTAAAGAGGGAAAAAAAATTCTACAAAGCCTGTACATGGGATATAATCTCAGTCATGAAAGACATGGATAAGTGATTATAATTGAACTGCTTTGTGCTTTTTAAGTCAATCCAGGCCCATGGTTTGCAGTATAAAACTGAATAATAAAACTTTGTCTCAATGTGTTACATTGAGACATTAAGAAATCATAACAGAATAATTGCCTTTCCAAAGCAGTCTTCCTGCAGGTGAAATTACAAGGCAAAGAATGTCCCAAAAAAAAAAAMAAAMCCCTTCTARATAGCCAAGCTGCAGCTCTTTCACAATTAAACTCCATAACTACAAAACAATCCAACTAAACCCTACAGTGAAAATAAACAAAATTTGCAGAAGAGGATGAAGGGTGTAGGTGTGGCACCCATACTCTTTGTTATCATAGCAGAGACACAGATTTTGTGACTTTTTTCCCCTTTACTGTTACAGTTACCCAGTCAAATCYAGAGTACAGAATGTGACTGTAGAGCACAATTCTTAGTAGAAATTGAAGATTTTGCGCAGTCAAATTTAGGTCATCAGTCCCTCAGGAACAAAGAAAAGATCTCTAATTTGATCCCAGAGTAACCTTCTGGTTTGTTGCCATTCCATCAGAGAGGAAGAAGGTTAATTTGTTCACTTCAGCAAAAGGGGTAGTGGAACCTAACTATGCAGTGTTTATTTGGCTGGGCAGCAAACAAAATAAATGCAACTTTGTTATTTTGACATAGCCTAATCTTACCTCTTATGGCCAAACCAAACACGGTATTTAAAGGGAAAATTTCATTAAGGTCACTCCTCTCCCATTGCAGCCCATATTAACATCACTCAGCCATAATGCAATGCTGAGAGGACACTTAGTTTGCAAAAATCACTGCTTTGTTGTGATTTGGGATAYGGTCTTATTATCATTATCAAGTTATGCTGATTTTAATTTATTAGCAGGTTTATTTTCTGCATATTTAGGTTTTAAAGCAAATAATACTAAATAGTCCTGTGTTAAACTGCAGGATAAATTATTAATGCATGAACTCCTGATTATTTGTATTTCAGGTGCTGTTCAGAAGGCATTTGTTCGACTTCTTTTCATTTTATGTTTAGGACACTACTCAATTTCTGAGGGTCAGACTCATTTTTAGAGTAAACAATTTATAATAATTTTCCCACTGTGAGGGACTGAAGCATAATGAGAGACATAGCTTTGGCTTCTATTATTCATGCTTGTTTGTCTTACATTAATGTCCAAGATAAATATCAAGATTTAGAAAGCCACCATACAAAGGATTACAGACAAGCTGCACAGAAAGAAATCCATCCTTGAAGCGGAATTTACAGTCTAAATAGAGTTTGTATCCTCTTAACCTTTGCAGTATCTCTGCCACCTTGCAGGCATGAGGAACAATCAGCAAAGCCCACATTAATCTGTTAAGCACTTCTTGAAGAAATTGTTATCTTTGCCACACCTGCCTGRGCATGGTGGGATTGCTAAGAGGGCATTTAAAAGCACTTTCCTCTCTCTTCCCTATTTGAAAGAGTCACTTGGGCCAATTCATTTCTACTTTTTGTTTGATGGACATGAGACTRAAATACTTTTGTACATGACAGCAGCTTAATTCTACTGAACTGCTTTCAAGATGTATTTAAATCACTAAGTACCCTCTATCTAAGCCTAATCCCTCATTTAGCCTTCTGAAAATACTTCATTCTTGGCAAATAGGTATAAKTATTTCACCTGCTTTTCTCTGTGAAAACAGAAGTCCACAATTAGTTCACATGAACAGGCATAGATCAGAAAAGCTTTTAAGTGTGGTTTTCCTACAAATCTGCAGAATAAAGTTATCTTACCTATTTGTTGTCAGGTTTTCCTGGGCATTTTTTAAGATACTGATGGGAAAGTCAAATCTCCTTGCTGGGTCACAACCTATTTGTTTTTCCATCTCTGCTGGACAAAACACTGCCCATTTGGGAGCACAGTTCAAGAGTTCATGTGCCAGACACTGGTGCTCCAGGAATCTCCTCTCCCACCTTACTCCCTGGCACAGGTTCCTCTCATTTTCAGAATTAAAACAAGGTTTTGGTAGGTATTTCTAGTYCAATCCACAGATGGATCCATCAATCCGACCAAGAGAAATCCTTACCCCATAGAGAGGACAACACAGTCACTAATAAACCATTAATTGCATCAGAGATTTAAAAGTAACCCTCTGTATTATTCAGAATATTTTATTTATGTGGTTACACACAGGGATCTCTGAGATTGGGCAGCTGCTCTGCTTGGTCTGCTCTTGTTATTGCACATCTCTGCTCATGTCTGGTGTCCTGGTTCAACACAAAAACATGCATGGTCACTTATCCAGATCAGTCCATTATCAAAAACAATAAAAACTGGCTATCTATAGTTTATCTTGTGTCTGAATTATTGCTTGTATATATTTCAAAGCCTACCATCTTTTYAGAAACTTTTTCCCCTTGCATTTTTCTTGCAGAATTTCAGAAATAGCTTGCCAAGATTGCACACAAGCCGCCATGAAGTTCACAATATGAAAATAAAGTGATTTTTTCCTTTGATTGATGTCCGAAGTGCTCTCCCAAGATGTGACTAATGCAGCTAGAGAGCAGTGGGGGAAGGCCATTAAGGCTTGTATTGATTTCCTCTGAATTCTGGATAATATATCAACAATCTTTGCTACTTCTACTTGAAATTTTTAATTTAAATAACCGGAATCATGCAGTCAATCACTTGTTTCCCTTAGAGCTGAGGACATTTTGCATTGATATTTCAGATGGAACAAAAGCCATAAAGCTGCTTTGTGTTATGCATGCTATTAATAACATTTAGACTGTGATACTACAGCACATGTAAACAAGCAAATGATACACTGCATGGGAGGGCTTTGAATGGATCTGCTGCTGCCTGACAGCTTTGGGTACCACAATATCACAAGGATATGGAGCTGTTTGAAAGCCTCTATTCTGCTCCTCTGAGGAGCAGCTGGGCTCACTTGGTTTGTTCAGCCTGGAGGAGACAGAAAAAACCTCATTGGGGTTTGCAACTTCCTCAGGAGGGGCAGAGGGRCAGGCACTGATCTCTGCTCTCTGGACAATGACAGGACCCAAGGGAATGGCCTGAAGTTGTGTCAGGGGAGGTTGAGTTGGGTATTAGGGACGGGCTCCTCACCCAGAGGGTGGTCAGGCTCTGGAACAGGCTCTCCAGGGCAGTGGTCAGGCTCTGGAACAGGCTCTCCAGGGCAGTGGCCAGGCTCTGGAACAGGCTCTCCAGGGCAGTGGTCAGAGCACCACCCCGGCAGAGCTCACGGAGCGTTTGGACAATGCTCTCAGCACAGGGTGGGATTTTGGGGGTTAAAATCAGGGCCAGGAGTTGCACTTCAATGATCTCTGTGCATCCTTTCCAATTCAGGATATTCTCTGATTCTAGATCAAGAAAGTGGGTACCAATAAAAGCGATTCATCTGCAAGAATAAATGTATTTTGGAGCCAATTTCACATAAATTTTATGAAAGATGAATTTCACTCTGCTAAGTACTGTACTCTCTTTTGAATGCTACAACTTCAACATGCAGCCCAAATAAGAAAAGCAATATTGTACCTATTTATAAGGATGTCTCTAGGACACAGAAGTTCTAAAACTAATTCTAAGTGCTGCTTCTTTCTCTGAGTCATTTTCAAAGCTGGTATGTTGTCTCTGCTGTATCAAAAGAAAATGAAAATATATATCTTGAAATAATAAAACTGAATAAATCTATTTGTTATTCAAACACTGTATGAGGATGTGCACATGTCCTTGACATTTATTTTGGTGTGATAATCTGCCATTTGCAAGATATTACATTCAGCCGTACATAATGCTCGTGCTGAAGGACGGGTGCTCTTATTAACCTCAAAGTACTTTCAAATTATAGCTGTTTTCTTTATTAGTCCATTCAAATCCACTTGAAAAGGCTGCTGAAGGATGTTCTACAGAAAAACAACCAGTGTCCTTCGAGGCAATGATGGTTTCTTTCCTGCAACACTCTCCTCCCCTGATTTGCATTGAATGCATCCTAACAASGCTCCTGACTTTCTTGTCTCCTTCCTAGCRAGTCAACTACTAATTAATCAAATGYTGATTTTAATTGGAAACATTTTCCCATTAATTTGAAAGATGATTGAAAGAGACTTAACTCAAGCATCACCTTCTGTTCTTCCAAAAAAAAAAAAAACTGGCAAAACTCCTGTTTCAAAACAAGTATCATATCAGGATCACAGATCTGCTCATGTAGGAAAAAAAAAACCTTAGAAAAAAACCTCAAAAGCAGTATTTTTATAATACTCCACCAAACCAACAAAAATTCAATAAAACTGCAACTTCAAGAGCATTCAAAGTTAAGAATTGCTTGCCAACTGTAATTTGCTTTGTTCTGCTGGCTTTCTCACAAGTCTGACACAAGCACACACTCACTGCAATGTTTGCAAACATAAAAGTGCAGAATAACCCCAGGGTTACCCCACTGTGCTACTAGGGGCATTAAAAAAAACTGCATTGTGAAGTGGATTAGTCTGACACTCATGGAATGCTYAGCCTTTGTTTCATTTTTAATCAGAAGTTTAAGAAAATTTGTTTTCCAGGTAAGGGCTCTTGCTAGGACAGAGCTGGGACTGTCAGTAGACACAAAGGCATTTAAGGACTGACTGTGAAAATTACAGTAATTCCCCCTACCTGCCCAAAAAAAAAAAAAAAAAAATCTGTAGCAAATAAAATTTCAGGTTTCCTTGTAACAAAAAATCAAAATCAAAAAGTACCAGCTGAAATTTAATTAAACTTCCGAAAATATCGAACCAAGTCATTGAGGCCAAAAGATAAGATCTGTACTTAACAATTAAGATCATTCAAGTTATTATTAAACTCAGGCCAATTAGTTTAGACACTAAAACTATCTCTATTTTTACTGTCTTTCTTCAGTACCAGACAAAACACACGAGATCTCAAGCTTGCTGAACATAATTCCACATTTTAAAGTGTTGATTTACAAAACATCCACAAGTGTTGAGTGGAGCAGACTCCCTCTGACCTCCCCTGAGATTCATATCACCTTAATTTTAGGGTCTACATGTGTTGAACTTCAACACTTAAAATATTACCAGTGTCATCCACATGGATGTTGAATAAAAGGTCTCTAAACAGCTATTATTAATTACAAAAAAAAAAAAACAAAACTAAAAACTGAAAACCTATTAAAAGGACAGTCTTACTGCAAATTTGTGTGCGTTCATGAAGGTTTCTGAGCCTATGCAAATCATCCACATAACTGAAAGAGCTAATTGACACTCTGATATGAGTATATGCTTTTTGGTGGAACAGATGTTAAGAGTTTTGTTTCATAATTTGTCAACCTGAATAAGTGTCACTGAATTTGTCTTAAAACTGAGTTTGCTTTTTTGTGCGCCAGTGTATATTCCCAGAGCAGAACCTATTTGTTGAATTTGTCCCAGTTTTTAAAGCTTACCTCCTTCTGTACACTGAAAAATAAAAATATCTGGAATAATGGACATGGTCAGACTACAATAAATACAACAAGGTGGTGTTTTGGGTTTCGTATTTTCCTCCTTCAGTGCTCATAAGTCAAGATTGTTCCAGCACTTGAAAGACTCAGGCGTAGTAGAGCAATGACATGATTTTGAGAGCAGCCTAAGGATTTAAATAGAAAACTACTAAAGCTTTCAGGAACATAATTACAAATTTATATTCAAATTAGGCCTTTAGAATCACGTCATTCTTCTGATTACTGGACTCAAGTTAAAGGACATTAAGAAAATAATCTTTATGATCTTCCCTTTATGGCTGGTTGTTTCCTAGAAAAACACATTGAATGCAGCACAAAGCCARATTTCTTTATTAAAATGTSAARTGTTACTCTTTCCTAAATTTCCCTSTACAAYAAAGAAGGTTTTAGAAGAAATACCAGACCAACTGGATTTTCAATCATTAAATAAGCAAATTGATGAAAAAGAGAGGTGAAGAGGAATACTGTGCTGCTTTGCAGTTTTCTTTCCCTTTCTTAAAACTGATGATTATTCAGTGGTCATAAAATAGCATCCACAGACAAAAAGGCACCAATTCCATATAATGCATTAATTGAAATAAAATTATCTGAACCAAGAGCTATATTGTTATTAAAATGACACAACACACAGCTCTAATAGCTTCTTAACTTTGTGTATTACTTTGCCAAGCCTAAAACAAAACAGGCACCTATTCCACAATCTAATTTCAAGTAATGAAACGTGATGAAATTCAAAATAGAAGATTGGTGAAAATACAAAAAAATCTAGGGAAAAAATAGCAAAATGAATGAATAAAATCATAATTTTATCATATAAAAGTCTCCCAGCAGAGTAAATGAAGCCAGGATATTTGCCTTCATAAACAGTAAATATTTTGTTGTTTAAATTTTAATTTCCCTGTCTGAATAGAAAAGAGAAGACAGGACCAAGCAGGACAGATGCAGGAGGCAGAACTGAGCACTCCAGGGTGTTCTGACTGTCCTCTCCATGGTGTACACGATGAATCCTTTCCATGCAATGGAATTTATCACCCAAGGGAGACACCAAAGCTGTTTCCATGACACGAGAAAGGCCTGGAGAACACCAGGGAGAAAGGAGAAAACATCCAGGTCCCTTTCAATCACTATGTGAATGCAGAGGTACAAGGAAATTAATGTATTTTTACCTAAACTCTTCCAATTTCCTCCATAAAATGTAATTTTGTTTCAGAAGTTATGGCAGAGTGGATCACAACAGCGCTTCCCAGAGAAGTGTGTTCTGCCACTACAGCTGGATGTCGTTGCCTGTGTAATGGTAAAGCYTCATGGATCACAGGGGAAGGGCCTCCCTCAAATTTAAATGCAGGAGAATGAACCAGATTTCTCCACTGATCTTTTTTCTGTCAAAAATTTATAGATGAAGAGCAATAAAATTGTCTTAAAGGACYCAATTTTTAAAGGAATGTAGAAATATTCTGTTGAGAGGACCCAACTCCTATCAACAAAAAGCTGCCCAACTAGAATTCAATTTTCTTTCCCTACAAATGCCAGTATCTTCAGTGCTCACTAACCAATTAAAAAAAAAAAAAAAACAAACAAAAAACCCCACAAAAATACAATAGGTGTTAGAATTTTCCTTTTTTTTTTCAGAAGTCACGATAGAACAAAATAAATTCATTAACATTGACATATTTTCCTCAACTCKAGTGATAATGGACCCAACTTGGGATAGCTTCCCAATCTGGTGYGCAACAGCACTTTTTAACTGACTACCCCAAATCAATTTATGCTGAGAATAGAGCTCAATGCACCTCATCATTATAGTCCGTGCCATGCAATTCAAAGATAAATACACACATTTTTATCTCTGAGTAGGCTAAATCTGGAATAATCCTCCTGAAATTAATTGGGGTTACTGCAGTCTTACTCTGATGTCACTCAGATCTGTGTGTGGTCTAGAATAAACACAGAATATCTGCTCAATGGTGAATGGATTCTGCTGCAGGAAGGGAAATTTGGATTTTTGTCAGCAACATGGAAGTTCCTCACCTAAGAAAGATTCAGCAATCACCACCTATGAAGCAAGGCCATTATTTGGCCATGTGCATATATTTAACTGTCCCTGCAGAGGAGTCACTGTTGGCTGACTGTTGGTCTGCACAGTTTCCATTATGCTCCAGAATAAAAAGACTGAATCAGCATTTCAGTCCTCCTAGAAAAGTCATAACTGGAAGTTCTAGACCCTGAACTTCTGTAAACAAAAAACTCAGTTATCCCAGTCTTATACCTGAGCCCACAGTGGGCTGCATTCCTCACTTTTACAGCACCATCAACAATGAAAGCTTTCAAATGCTTAGAGTTGGAAGTGGTTTACCAAGCCTTACCTACACTTCTGACTATGTTTGAAAAGAAAAACAGTTGTTTTATTTTATGGGGGAAAAAAAATAGTAATTTAGTATTAATTAAAAGAAACCAGAACAGTTGATTAGGACTAAGGAAAGAGAGATAATGACAATATATATCCTGTATAAATGCTGGAATAACTGTTTCTCTCTTCCTGTTCTATTTAGCTGACTACTAAGTAAAACTCAATAGCCCTGGCAGGAGGAGCCTCTCTTTGTATTTAGGGAATGTGTGACTTTATGCAGAGTCTGCTCAGCAATTTGTGTGACACCCCACAGGAACACATAAATAACAACCAGCTGGGACCAGKACGGCTTCCATTGATGCTGATGGTTCCCTTTTCATGTGGCTGACAACTTTAATAAAAAACATTAAATCCCAAAGTGAGTTTAACTTCATCATGCAATATAACTGACACTGCAGGAAGTGCAATATGCAGTTAGAARGAAAATTAACTGTGTTCTATACAGCATATCCATCATGTGTGAGCAGTGTAACAACTTGGGGTAATCACTACAGCTTCTTCCATTCAGCTAAAAATAAATATTGAAAACAGAAGTTAATCAACTATACTGTGGAAAAAGATATATTCTTTCCATCTTAAATCATACTGACATCCATCTAACTATCAAGAGGCTCACAAGAAAGTCTCCCCATTAAGGGATGAGGGAGACTGCTGCTTCTCCAAATGATCGTCATTATAGGAAAGGCACTTTTTGATAGATTTTCTGTGTCTGTGCATGCTTCCCTGATGAAGGCAAGCAAATAATTTCTATCTGTTACAACCTTGACCCGCTGGCCATCACAGCTGCAGCATTCTGACACTGCCCCTGCTCACTGGCACTCCAGGAGTTGGGGCAGAATCCCTCACACGAGGAACATTTACCCCAAATCAATCCCCAGGCTGCAGCGCTCAGTGCTGACCCACTCAATAGCAAGAATGCTCCTTGGGTGCCACATCCACCTCAAAATGACCCTGGGAATCACCTGCACAGCTCAGCACACTGCCAGGGAAAAAGAGCATGGGAAATATTTCCATTTCTAAATGTATATTAGCGCATTGCACTTCAGTTTCCAATCCAATACTGTAACTTCTGGCATTCACTCACCCATAATTGGACCATGGAAAAATAGATTTTTTTCAGTCAATTACCAAACTAATATATTGAAATGCTTTGCTTGCACRTAATGAAAAACTAACTAGAAACAAGACACACCTTTCAAAAACCTCAACAATTACAATCCAGAAAATTCCTGTCAGTGCTGCAGGAAACTGACAGCTYCTTGGACAGAAGATTCATTGATTAAATGAATGTTTGATGTATGAACGCAGAGTTCACCACAAGATCTGACAAAAACAGCTTAAGACTTTCAAGTGAACTGAGATTAGAACTACAGGTTACCCTGGTTACAGCTGCTGGTGGATTTCAAAAGCAGTTTGAATTAGCCTGAATCATTCATTTCATGCCTTAGCTAACATATGAAAGAAAAAAACTGACAGTGAGTTATCACTTGGGAAGGCAATTCTGATCTGAACTGCTGTTACAAAATGTAAACAAATTTTTAATTAGTTTTTTTCAATGACTTCAGGTTGTCCTATTATTGATAGTACCTCAATTGTTATTTGCAAATAAGCAGAGGGTTTGCTAAATAAGTTATTGAAGACTTTGTAATTAATTTTGATGTGATCTACTCCTCTTGATAAATCCACTGGGAAATTAACTCAGCTGGATACTACCACAATTATTTGTATTAAACCCTCTCTAATCTCCTACAGATAAGTTTACCGTGATTAAATATATAGTCTAGGAAGAATTCACAAAGACGTATTTCAGCTAACCATTAAAATTCAATAAAATACTATGAAACTTACTAAAAAAAAAACAAAGTATTGATGCTTAAGCAATTGTGAAGGAATGTAGCAATTGTACAGTTAAAAGAGATCAAACAGCCATTTCCCCAACACACAACACAAAATTCTGGAAGAATAGCACAGGGAAGTTTACCTAATGTCAGTCCTCAGGGTGCCCTGAGCTTAAACCACTCTGAGGATCAAGCTCTCCAAGATTCACAATCTATTTTGGCCATTGTTCATGAGCAAGCATTATAAATTACCTTCCTTGGCAAAAAGGAAAAAAAAAAGAAACCAAACACAGTGTTCCTTCCATGTGGAAGCCCCATAATGAAAGCAATCTGAAGATCAATCACTGACAATTCTAGCTCCTWCTAAAAGTCAGCAATTTTATGAATAGCAACATTTTCTCAGCCGAGACCTCACAAGGCAACCAACTCCTATCCTGCAGTCTTGCAAACATCTGTTATCAATAACAATTTCGCCTACTGTTCATATCATCCTCCAAGAAGAAAAGAAACAACCATGAGTTCACTGACAATTGAGGCCAGATTTGGATACATTTGAGTTTTCCTCTAGTTGTCAATAGCTCATTAAATACAACAGCTTCACAACCAAGCYGTGGAAATGAAATATGTAAATTAGGGCATTTTAATATTTAAGCACGAGTTACAAGTCTRAGAGTTTTCTCAATGCCAGATTAACAACAAAGGTCAATGATTATCAGCCCAGTTTCTGAAAGTGACTCAGCAGGTTTAACATCTGTGTGCCAGAACAACTCTGAAGTTCTTTGAAAGTTCCATGAGAACCCAGAACTCTTAAATTATTAAGCTTTTAACTCGTGACTGTGGTTCCTTTTCTTTTAACTCGTGACTGTGGTTCCTTTTAAAGGCCACTGGATGATTTTGTTTATTGCTTCTTCAAGTCCGTATTTCCCACTCTCTTAGATATCCTACAGTCAAAGACTAAGCTAGATGAATAATTTACTCTACACCCGTTCTGTTAAAGCAGAGTAAATACAAATTCAGTGTAAGATTCTGAGTAAGTAAAAACAAGGTTAAATGGCCTAAGTTTGTAAAACAGTTTCCAGAATAGGGCACACCTCAAGTCTCTGTTTCCAGACTCAAGAATTATCACAATTTCAACAACCAATTGTCCAACAACTTATACAATACATTTTGTTCTTACACAAACACTTCCATTTCAACAACACTTTCCTCAGTCTTCCCATTTTTAGAGATTTCTAGACYATAGCTATAGGATTTACTGTTCATCTCTCCCCTCTACCCTGGTATTTAGATTTTGGAACATTTTGTTAAAGAAACTTTTGTTAAAGAAACCAGTCTCAAGACTGGCAGCCACACTCACCCGAGCCGAGACTGTCACTGCTGGGACCAAATCCTCTTCTCAGGGGCCTGACAGGTCCCTGTGTGTCTCACCACACCCCACACTCACACCAGGTCTCCCATAGCTGAGTCTCAGATATCTCATTCTCTAAAATAATTTATTTCCAGGGCAGTGACACAAAAACAACCCAAGCTACTGCCTCTAAGGAGAGACCCCAAACAAATCAAACCCTGGGCTTTTATCCCCTCACAGTTCAAACAGGTGAAACTCATCTGCAGTGATAGTCTGGGGTTCTCATCTCCTCCCTGAGTGTCCCCACCTGGCAGAGCACAGGTGCMTTTGTTACCCAGAGGGGCAGCAATTCACAGCCCTGTCTGGGCCTCACCCAGAGCTCACCTGCCCTGAATGAACCCTCATCACCCTCTGCTGCATCCCCTGCTGATCCACTCTTCCCATCAGGTGGGCTGGGGGAGAACTATCGATGTACTTTTATTACAAACAAAGAGAAACAGAGACAACAGAGCAGCCTGTGCTTTCCCAAGGTAATCTAACCACTCAATAACCTAAAGTTTAGTAGCAAAGCATCYTCTAGCAAATTGAAAACTCCTTTTTGAGTGGAAAATCAGCAAATAGAGAAAACCAGCACACTTGTACAAGTGTGACAGACCCCCTTGCTCCTGAYAGGCACTTTGCAGTTCCAACACAAYATTTTACCCTCAGCAAGGGCTGTGAGACATTATCTTCTTCCCACTGCAAATGCATTTGGGAAAGAGCCAATGGACATATCGGGGTGTGTTCCACAAGGGCAGAGAGAACAGGAGCTGAGGTAAAGCATCAGCAACCTTCCCTGTCAGGGTGGAAGCCACGGCACCCAGGCAGGGCAGGGCTGTGGACAGGGACACGCTCGGGTGCCCCTTCAGGGATCCTCAGACCAGACCCAATAGCAAACAGAACCTAAGGCAAATTCTGAAATCCCATTTAGCAAGTAGGGATATGACACAGCTTAGGGGAGGGGTGGGAACCATGGCCAAAGCTCCTGAAGAGGAGAAATCAGAGGGTCTGTGGGTGCTGATGCCAGCTCAGGCTGGTTTAGRTGGTTCAAATGCCCTCCTGAAGGGAGCACCAGCAAAGGGAGTCAGCTCCATCTCACAGGATCCAGGAGGATGGGATGAGATGATTTTTGGCTGTGAAGCTGTGCCTATTTCATGAACATCCTGGTCCCAGGCAGTCCCAGCAGGGGCTCCCAGCTCCTCATCCCCCGACAAACGAGCGCTGCTGCTGCCGAAGGCACCCAAAGGTGCTCAGGTTCAGCAGGGGGTTAAAAATTGCCACTTGATCCTGTCTGAATATTCCCTAYACCTCTTTACATTGTCAGCAAACTTAGGAACTAATGGGTTAGGATGGACAGTTCCCTGACAAATAACTTAAACATACAAAATCATGTGTTGGCAACAATTCATCTTTCTCTTCCTCGTATTAAACATTCTCTGCCTGGTACCTTGTTGAAATAACCCAGCCTATCCGTTTTGTGAAGATAAAGAAAGATTTATGGCAGCTGAAATCTGCCTGTAGTCCACATTTTAGCTCCCAAAATAATTTAAATGCTCTGTTATACTGGAGTTTTTTTCATCTAGAGACAGAACATCTTTAAAAGAAAATAAAATMTGACAAAAATAAAGGTAATAACCAATACAGTCTGGCCTGATAAATACAGGCACAGAAAGAAATTTGCTAATGTTCTGCACCACAGCTAAGTGAACTTGCAGGTAGAAGTAAAAGATTACTTTCCACTATAGTTTTAATCTGAATCTCATTTTGTTCCTGGGTGAAAAAGCAAGGCCAAAAGAAAATAGAAGTGGGGAACCTGCACATATAATTTTGGTAGAAGAATGTAATAATTTCCATCAGAAATATATCTATAGTAAAATGAAAGTTTTTAAAAGTTAGTAATTCTGCCAGAGATGCAATCTTGATATTGTACGTTTAATGTTTTCTATTTTCTGAGCAAGCATGTTTAAGGCTATTAGACGAAAGAAAAAGCAAATCACAGACCACTGTAAAGTATTCTTTGAATCAATTTTCAAAGTAAAGAGCATTGAAAACTGTAATTTAGTCCTGGGCCTTTAGAATTTCCTAACAAAAGTACCATTATTATGATTTTTTATAATCAACTAGCAATTACAAACACAATTCACTTGATTTATGCCAGTGAATCTACAAAAAGGTGAACAATTTGCAAAGAYAAACTTCTTTAAATAAACTTTTCACTTACAATTTTAAGGCTTCAGAATTTATTGCTACAAAATTATAGCCACAGATGGTTTAATGAGCAAATTCACACTGTTAAATATTTAGGGGAGTGAAAAWTTTTTAAAAGGCACTTAGCATGTTTCTGAGACTATTTCCTGACCTAAATAAAACAGAAAATGCCCAGAGCTGTGCAGCCAGTGTCCAGCACTGATGTCCCAATCTGAAGCCACAGACACACATCAAACACAGGTTTGGGGAAGTTTAAGAGGCCAATGCTAGAATTGCAAACATCTCYATTTCCTCAGCACTGACATCCAGAGCCAGTTTTTGTTAGCTAAGCTTACTTAGGGAATTAGCTTTTATTACCCCGTTATTGCATGAAAAACATATCATTTCTGTATTTTAATATTTTGTCTGTATGAGGTTTTTGTTTTTTTTAATTCCTTCAGCTACACTTACTCCTACTGCAAAAAGAATTCACCAACTTTCATCAAAATTCTGGTCTTTAAAGGCAACTTGATGTGCCAACARAGCTGTATTATTATTATCTTCTGAAAAGAGGGAAAGCACTGCCCTCTAATAGAAACAAAGACGGGAAGAAAATTATTAGAAATATTAARATGTGTCTGCAGTGAACCATTTAAATGACAATAGCAAGAGGGAGCTTTAGTGAAAGGATAATGAGACGATCACTTAGCAGTCGGTACAGAGTGTTTGGATGGGAAGACTTTCCCTGGATTCACAGGAGCAGACAGCAGTGGGAGGATACAGAGAGGAAAAGCAGCTCAGCAGAGGAGTCACTGCAGCTTGAGGAGTTCCTGGTGTGTTCCAGAGCTCTCCTGCTCTGGTGTGAAGAACAATGTGCTAATATTTGCCTTAAGAGTTTTCTTTCCCACATTCAGCTGAGTTAAATGCAGGCACATACACTGGTGACACAAACCCCCAAATGATAATCAGCATTTTGTAATTGCTGGCATCACCTATTTCACTTCCTTGCAACCATCAGCATCACACTGATGAGTAGCTAAGAGTTGGTTTGAAAATATTTCCAGTCACCTTTTACCAAGGTTTTCCTCCTTTATTTTGTTTTTGGACCTTTGTTTCACTGAGTACTGTTGAGAGGATGCAGGATGTGATTTGGAAAGTATTAAAGGGGGCATTCTATGTAATTTTGTGCAAAGTGCATTGGAAATAATAAAGTCCAATAAACAAAGAGTGGGATTAAATGGAATAAATTTGGGGCAAATAGTTTTCATAATGGAAGAAATATGTTGTTCTTCAGCCTTAAGTTCCTCTAGTGTTTCACTGTTWTAATTACTTTTTCAGTCTTTGTAAAATAAGGAAATGTCATTTCTTCCATTTTATAGATGAAAAAATTAAACACTACATGGAAAATTACTTGTAAGCATCAAAATAACTCTGGAGCACTGACTTGAACCTGTGACCCCCAAGTTAAAGTAAATTATAAAAACAAGWATCATAGTGAGTTTCCTTTCAGCTTTCTGGTTGTTGAATCATTTGAAAGATTGCAGTCTCTGTCCCATGGACAAGAATCCCCTCTCCTCAGAGTCATATTCCTTTTTTTCTGAGGATAGCTGAGATGTGGGGGCTGCATCAAAAATTCACTTACGAAGTCAGTCCAACAGACCAGAAGTAGCAAAAACCCTTCTGTGTGACTAACTGAGATAACAGAGCATGTGAGTTTATACAGCCATCACCTGAACACTTTCCATTACCAGCAAATTCACATCTCAAATAGAAAAGAAATTCAGTGGGGTAAAATATCCTTTATTGACTAACATTGTCATTACAGGAAGCATGCAGCTCAGAAGGGAATGGTTTTCTAATGGGTGTTGATTATCCCCAGGCATACTGCAATGGGAGAGCTCTGCAGGTGATTAATGATTTTAMCCTGCTGCAAAAGAGCAACTGCAGAAATGTCCATTTCATTTTTTTATCAGAGATCTACCACTAAAGTGTAAATATCCAAGTATTTGTAGAGAAGGACACTTTGTAATCAATAAGGAATAGACTCAGTCACCGTCAGAGCCATATCATTTGGAGTTTAGAAGTTATACCTTTTCTAAACCGACAGACTTTTCCCTACTGGTAATGTGAGTTACAGAATAGCTTCATCTTTCAGATGAGTTGTTTTGGAAACATCTTGTCACAGAAAGAACAATGCTATCTGTGCTGAAAACAGACCACCCAGTCTGGGCTGAGTAGCCACATGCATTACAAACTGTGGCTCATCCAGTCCTGCAGTGACTCCATCTTTCAAATCACACTGATTTAGAATTGTTTTGGCTGAGATGGCACTCCTCAGGGCTATGTAATTCAGTGCATGTTTTGGTGAGGCCAAACTTTTCTGCAGGTCTGGTGAGGTCTGACTTCCTCTTTTCTGCTCTGCCAATGTTTTTGTACCTGCAGAGAGACCTGCAGCTGCCAAGGGCTTTCCATGCTGCTAACAAACTCATGTATGTCAAAGATAAAATTCTCATTTCTAATGGAGGAGAGRGAATGGCTACAAACCCCAGAGCTCAGACACTGTGGCATTCACCCAGCACATTAAAAGTACAGGTTCAGGTTATTAATCTAGAGCAGCAATTAAAATGTGAGCCTCCCATATGACAAATTCCAAGTATTTTAAGCGCCTGGCTGTTCTCAGATAGACGATTTTCTGTCTCCCTTTCACTGCTGATAATGGCCATTTTGTGAACATCTTTTTCTGTCTCTCATTTTGACCAGGTCTTCCATTCTGCATCTGTCCAAAGCCTGGGATCAGGAAAGATTCAGTTTAGGGGATTCAGCAATTTTCCACCAGAAAACCTCTAAATCTTTTACAGAACATTCCCAGGTGATTCTACTTGTGAACATTTATTACCCTGAAGGCTTCCACTTCACTGAATTTCAAAAGTCTTTTGCAAGCAGATGAGGTGCTGAAAACATTCAGATAAAGGTTACAAGAACCCTCTATAATACGAAGTGGCAGAAAGCCTAAGAATAAGAATTGCTACTGCTTCTTCCAACAAAAATTACCYAGGATAGCACTGTAATAATGATGGCATTAGAAAACATGGATTTCTTCAATTCCCAGATGGACTGTTGTCCTGTAACCTCCAGATTTGTTTGGGATAACTCCCCCTTTTATCATATCCAAATGCCCCAGCAGCCCCAGGGATGTCAGAAAGCAGAGGCTCCCTGACCCAGCTGCTGCTTTGTCACACATCATAAACTAATATCAGTAAAGCCAGCACAACTCCTAAAGCACAACCTCATTAATTACCAACGCTGCATAAYGCCTTCGAGGCAGGGTTCAGGTCACCACCACAATAATCAGTGAAAGAACATTGTATAGGCAGGCCTGAGGCACCCACAGCGCTGTTTCCAATTGTGAGTCATCACTCCTCTTCAAATTCACTTCCAGGGTTTCAGTTTTCTGTCAGGACATTTCCTGTCCTGTGTCACTGCTGCTCTCACAGCACCCTCAGGTCCTGCCTGAGCTTCCCCTCTCAGCGCTGCAGCTGCAGCAGGAACTGTAAAAGYYKGYTGCTTTAGCATCACTTCTCCCCTATTTTGTCCATCTTTTATGGAATCATCCGTTTTCCTGAGATTACTTTTTCAATATTAAAAAATGAACATAAAAAYCCCTGCCTAATTAATCTTTCAGCCCTCCTTCCTCATTTCACCAATCCCAGGCTGTTCAGTCTCACATTTTCTTAAGAAGCAAGTTCTCCTGTATCCAAATCATCACTGGGTTTGTGTCTCTTTCCTCTCAGAAATCTTGTAGCATAACCCCCCTAATACTCCCTAATTCATTTTTTCCATATTTCCATCTTAATAAAGCAATGAGTTAAACAAAGTTACTAGCAAATAAAGACAACAATATATTCTTAGCCTATGATAGCCTTGACATTGTTTTCTCAAGCAAAGTCTCTTACATTGCCAACTGAATTTTTCTCTTTTTGAATTCTGGATATCTACTTCTTCCCTCCCAGACTTGACCTCCCATCTAACATCTGGTCTATAAAAACATGCAGGAGCAAATGGAAAATAATCTGGATTTTCATCTCTAGCTCCTGTGGTGTTTCAGCAAAAGCAAAGTCAGTCACCTCTAGCAAAAATTGACAAATCCCCAACATTCTGAGCACATTTCCTACATGTGTCTAAAATACTGTAATGCACTATTTTGCTCTGCACTTTTTCTTGGTGAGAGAAACTATTTGTACAGCTTTTCCTTTCATCTCAACCAAAGAAAATCATGTGTCTGGTACCTGTCATATGTACATGGCCATACTGGCAGGAAACTTGCATAAAACACATTTGCTTGTTTTATCTAAATAATCCCATTACCTGCCAGTAAATACTRTAAACAATGCAATGCACAGAAACAGATATCAGACTGGATTTGAGACAGCAAGCCAGGGAGGAAAACACCAACTTATGTCTCAGAGTGTGGGAAATGTAATCCTACCAGGTATRTTTAAGCCTTACTTGGTTCACACCAAAGCCTGGTTGCAGGGACAGCTCATTTCATTTCCCTGGTACCAACCTGAGCATGGGATATTCACAGAAAAACAGGTGGCTGAGGACAGCTGGCACTCTAAACACCCAGCTTTAAGGAAACTTTAGCATAATGACATGAATCCTCCAGTTTCTAAGTTTGTAGCTCGCTTTTCAACAAACACTTTAAAATGCAGCGTTTTAAGGAGAGGCAGTTTGGAGGGGCACTAAACCAGTAACACCAACACCACTGATCAAATCTGTAAGGAAAGCACCTGGTGGCTTTCCAGTCTTGTCTAAATCTGCCCAGATTTGACTTCTCCACCCATACTACAAGTTGGTCTTACAGCCAAATGTGCTTTTTCCTTCCCCCCATCCCAGTCTTGGGAGGGAATCACAGAACCCAGGAATGGGTGAGTTGGAAGGGACCCATCAGCAATCAGACCCTCACCTTTCCACACATCCTAGAGCCAGAATCACCCAGATTTTTGACCCCACACCACCCAAATGACCACATGCTGTCCCTTCACAACACAGTTTGAAAAACATCCAACAGTGAGGAGGAGGAAGATGTAAATAGAAATAGAGATGTCAGAAAGAAATCCCTGGGTATTGAGGCAATGTGAAGGGATTTTATCAGTTCATCTTGTTAATCCAATTTAACTGTTATTCCTGCTAAAGTAATCCAATTTATCTGCTTGTTGCTGACAAAAAACAAAACAAAACAAAACAAAAACCAAACCCCCCCCCCCCCAAAAAAAAAGATAAATAATAAACTCTTCCAATTGGTTAAACATATTCTGTAATACTGTAAGTTTCCTGAAAAGCTCCGGAGTAAACGTTTTTTAAAGACTCCTTTCCAGTTCCGTTCCTAGTTACACAGAAACTTCTGAGATAAGTTGAGATAAATTACATTTTTTTAATATACGTTTAAATTTTGACTTCCCATTAGGGGAAACAGTAAATGCTACAGGGGAGGGTAGAATCAGAATTTTTATTACRTTGCAGGAGTTTATTTTCCACATCTCCAACTGACCTTGAGAGTAGATTAATGACATAGACTTCTGACCAAAACAAATCAATGTGTCCTTTTTTCACTTTCTTTCAAATTACACCACAGCTTTTTAACAGATTTTGTCAACAAAAGAAAAAAAAAGGTTTTAACTTCTTGCTTATTTTTCGCACCAAAAAGYCAATTGTTTTTAAAGCCATTCCTGAGCTCTCAGGGAGCCATTTGGCATTTTAAAAAGTACAGAGCAAAATATTCAGAGCAGGTGCAGACAGAAGGGATTTCTTCCCACCTCTGCTGGTTCATTAAAAGCACACATTRTCTGCTGAGCTCTGTGCCTGTGCAACACAGGATTGCTGTCACAGAGATGTTTGTATAGATGCTTCTAGAGGATGTGCAGAGGATGTATAGAGGATGTTAAATACGCTGTTAAATAATTCTGGATGGATTCTGATCAGCCCAGCAGCTCTGGGGAGGGAGCTGGGAATCACCACAGGCAGGGGATGTGAAAATGGCTCTCCAGCCTCCCATTCCTGATCAGGACAGATTATCCCCCCTGCATTGGATTTGTTTAACTCACCTGGGTTAATGCAGAACAGAAGCAAACACCAGTAAGTGTTTCCTTATTTTCATTGCTGTCATAACTCTCAATTCTTAAAAGGAGAGAACATCTTCCAGGCAATCCTTCTTTGGCTCTCACCCACCCCTCCCCCTGGWAAATCTGTTCTTAAAATACACATATATAGAGGAGACAGGCAGGTAGAAAAAGAGGAAAGTAGTACCTGGAAAACATGAACATTTTGTCTTTATATCTTTGGGGRAAAAAGGATGGCGTGGTTCCAGCCACAAGCCCATTGCAGAACACTGCAAATGTACAGCCAACAGTTTTATTGCAGATCTTCAAAACATATGGTTTTTTCCTCTTGAAGAATGTATTTTTAAGGTTCATAAGGACTGTGCAAAAAACTATGCCTTTCTTTTGAGAGAAAAATGTTGAATTCTTACAAGACAATGTTTGAAAACTTAAATCCTGACTGTTCAAACACCTATCCTCTAATCTACTTAAGTTCAAAACAGAACATTTGAAACTGTCATAAATTATGAGAGACAGCAGTTAACAGTAGAATAAYAAATTCACAATGATTTTACCCTTAAGAATCTCAGTTCAATTTATTGTCAGATCTAGAACACCCAGAGGAAGGAGCCTGAAGGCTTGCTCTTCTCAGAATGAGAGAAAATTTCTGAACATTCTTAGCATTCTCTCAGTTAAGGATATTTGTTAAGGTCTAGCACAGATCTTAAAGAAAGAAAACAATTAGTAAGTTTAAACTCATTTCACTTCTCATTACTGACAATTCTAACAAAATGTATCTTTGTGAGGCATCACAAATGAGGTTGGAGGACCGCGTTTATTGTCAGTTTTCTAAGAGCTAGTGTCAAATTCAGCCCTTGAACTATTTCCATTTTTATTTACAAGCAACTGAAATCTTCTTTACACAGTCTCTTCTCTACCACTAGAAATTACTCTGAAGATCTTCCAGCAGCTTTTCAATCACACTTAGTGCTATCTTGCCTAAAGTTTAATGTGCAACTTTTCCAGTCCCTACGCACCAAATCCTCAGAAATTAATGTATATTAGCATGGATCACTTTTGGCTTGTGAAAGGGACGCCCACCTGTAAATATTCTGTGGTGTCTGAAATCTGGTTTCAGAGCAATTAAACCAAAACACATAAAATATATTCCTACACATTTTCTTGACAGATTTATACATTACTCAATCTCCTCTGCAAGGAATAACCTCTGTCCTTCTCATCAGGATAGAAATTACTGGATATTTTTGACAGACCACATCCATGGGAGTCGTGCTGCTTCTCAAGCATTTGTAATAATCTGATATTGAACAAGCACTAAAGGCAGAGCAGCAGTGTCTGCTCACACACATCAGCATCCAGGCTGAGGTGCAGAGCGTTTTTCTGGGAGAGTCTGCAGCTGATGGTTGCATGATATCCTCTGATCATCCATCCCCTGATTGCTGAACTGTCAAATCACATGAATCTCCTCCTCTCACTCCGGCACAAGGAACAGCAAAACCAACCACACCACCGTGTGCAATTCACACCAGGACACAGGCTAAGGAATTTCCAGGCACCTCCAAAAGTGTATGGAAAATATTCCTCCCTACTTGTACCTTTATTCTTTTAGTACTTTATCATGAAGTATTAGTTRGACTCCATTAAAATTCAGTGGCAGACTACAGAGGCTGAAATGTGAATCAGCATGCCAACTATCAACACAAAGTTCTACAATCAGAAATATCAAACACATATTGAAYTAATCTCTGAAGGGAAGAAGTTCTKATTCTACTTGATATTTGCTAAAAAATATGAATCACCTGCCAATTATAAAGTATTCCTGACTGACAGATAAAATCAGTCTGCTCGTAAGTAATTTAAGCATGTCTAAGCTCAAGTCATAGCTTCAGGAGTAACTTGTATGACTTTAAATTTTATTTAGCATTTGCTAAATGAAGGAAGACAAACTTTTAAAATATCCAACCTGATTCAGACCTTACATACATCTGTCCCCTCCACCAGCTAGACAACCAGGTGTGGATGTATTCTGAATATGGACAATCTCCTCTCCTTACAATTTACCATGTGTAAGGTTCTCATCCCAAGAGGCAGCTGGTCTGTCTCCTGTTTCAATAGCTCACATGGCTCATGGGTGCTGTATTTTTCAGCTATTCTGGAGTGATTTTTATCCAAACTAAAAGCTTCYATTGTCCTTTTATCCTTTCCCTTCCCAATCTTTGTTAATACTGAAAAACATTAAACATTACATTTATCACTTTCATTAGAGAGCCTATCTTTTCCATCCCCTTGCTCTTGCAGTTGCTGTGTCATTTGATRCCATATGACATCAACACCTTAATCACCAAAATTCAGCATCATTTGTACACATGAAAATACTGAAATACACTTGTTCATTACTTAGTTTTTCCCTCCTGTTCATATCAGTTCTTTATCTGGTAGTGCAAAGTCACAAGTAATATCCCTTACATTTGGCATTTTGTTKTATTTCCTCTTGTCTGAGCATTGCACCTTCAGGTATTTCAATTATATATGAAAGATGGGTCTCTTCCTTTTGCTTCACTGTAGATGTTTCTCATTTGTCATTTGAACTCTGTAAATGTATGTTGTCAACTTTACTTAACTTCAAGAGCTACTTCTGATCTGTCTTTCAAGACCTTTTGGGTTTTAACCAGCTAAATTTTTTAATCTGTGTGCCTGGCTCTTGTTAGTCTACTAGAGACATGTAATTTAGGGTTCCATACACTTCAGTTAAAAGCTTATGTTGTGCCATGGAGTGGGGCCTGGACCACCAGGAGTATGATTTAAAACCCTCCATGAGATGCCCAAAGCAGGCATTATGTTTTTCTCCATAGATTTCTGTCAATTCCTTCTTCATCTACCCTRAGTAGCCCATTGTGGAGTGAGCTCYAATGTTCATATCCTCACATAYCCTTAACCAATTCTAWAAGAGGAGCATCTCTAGTTTTACCTCAGCTAAACTTCTGCTCACTGAGAAAATTCTGTTTCTCTTTGCAACTCATCAAAAGTTCCATTTGTTTCAATTTAAAGAATTTACAATTCCYTATGCTTGTCCTGAATTTATTCCTCATTTGAAATTTTGTCACAAATATTTTTATCTCAGTATCTTTGTGGTAATTTTGTCCCTGCTGTATTCTGGCTCCCAGATTATTGTAAAAGTGACTCTGCACCTTTTCTGGGTATGGATTTTGCAGAGTTTCCATCTCCATGCACCCTGAGCTTTGTGAATAGACACAAGTGGGAGCACCCAGTGCCCCTGTTTGCAGTGAGAGATTAGAGAATATCAGCAATCATGAGCACTCAGCTCCACTGGAACTGAAGCACCGAGAGGTTTGTGTATATCTGGCCTGTCAGTGCATTCCTCCTGTCACAGCAGTGACTGCCTCACTCCTGTGTGAGGGGCACACTCTGGATTTCACTCCTTCCATCACCCTGGGAATTCCTGCTCTGCCCTTTACCTCCTCATTACCACAGAGTCTGTCACGAGAGGGTGATGACAACTGAAACTGAGCAGCAAAACCTGACACAAAGGTGTGTTTGAGGCACTTCAGCCCAACACAAAGGTGAGTTTGGAGGCACTTCACCATGGCAGGGGACAATCACAACCTGGTGTGGTGTCCAGGGCCATGGCAGGGCAGAGTGCTCAGGGTGAGTGACACCACGTGAGTGAGGTGTGAGACAGAAGAGAACCAAAGGACAGGCACAGGACTCGCTGCTGCTGTCTTCATTCCCCCATCCAACTCTCACCTTGGAGAGGCACTTTACAAAACTCTCTTCCTTTGGGTATGTGCTCCTACAGAATGAGAGGAGTGAAAGCTTAGCTGTGAAGAGTACCTTAACTCATCCCTGAGGATGCTGACCCTAGAACAGTCATGAGAGTCCAGGAGCCCTGCTACATCTCAGTTTTCAGACTGATCAGATTATTTCTCTTCCTTGGGACTGGTCATACATCAACAGATGCCTTGTGCTTGACTATTCCTAATGGATTTCATCCTTTTCCCAAAGGAGTGTAATGCTGCCATTTGGGTAGGTTCAAAGAGAATTCTAGATTTTCTGAAACCACTCCACAGGCCTTCACAAATCCTCCTTTCCCAGATGCCTTTGTCAAATACATCTTCAAGATGTTACTTTCCTTTGAAGGTTAGTATCAGAATGATGTAAAGCCACAGCACCGTGCTAATCTCAGCCCCCACAGCTCTACAGCCACAGGGGTGGGCTCCAAGTCAGAATCTCAGGGAAATGCACGACCTTGTGAACTTCTTTAGATCCCAAAGGTGTTGAATGTCTATAGATGCTGTATCACAGCATTCAGGTGTCTTTACGGACACAGCTGCAAAGAAAGATTTGGAGGCTGAGTGTCCATTCCCCATCTTACAGGTCAGAGGACACCTAAAGAGAGAACAGTGCACAGAAAACCAGGACAGGATGGTTCTATCTGCAACCCCTCCAGAGCAAACCATCCCTGCTCCCACCCATGTTATACCTCTAAGCTATTAATTGAATAAACAGAGATAAGTTCATTTTCACCACACTTTCCAAAGTATAATAATAAAAAATAGGTGATGATGAAATGTTGAATAAAAAAAACAAATTCTGTTTGATATTAAAAATGTCCCCTTGAGAGAAAATGTAATCCTGTTGGTCATAAATCTGCAGCTGGGGCTGAGTGAAAATAAGCAACCTCAGGTCAGGGAAGGTGCACAGAGGTGGAGGTGGTGTAGATCATCTTATAATTTAGAGGCAATGGTTGCAAAGTGCTTGGCTTCGATGGGGAGAATTATTTACAGCAAGTGCAGAGAATAATCCAGTGATATGTGAGACTCTGCAGTTACATAAAAGAGAGAGATTACCCTTTGATCCAAATATCTGTGCTCYCTTATAGCCCTCATTACAGACGTTGATCAACCAAGCCTTCTGCACTGCTGCCAGATGARAAGAGATGAGAGGGAAATTCTCTCRCCTCYTCAGCACCTTGTCTTGGGAGCTGTGGAATTATTTGAATGATGGAACACAGAGCTGTACAAAAARATGGAGGTTGTAGTGATCACTGCTCCTTGGTGTCTTCTCMTTGGAGAATGAAYGCAGAGAGTTYTGCTACACAAAACCACAACCACTGYGGAGCMATTTTTCATCCTGAAGTAAGCAACCTCTCACATAAGTATGAATATACAGATGAACTTTTCACTTATTGCATTATGCTTATTTTGTTCACAAATCATTATTAGCCAAATGCTTTTCTTAAATAAATCCCTTTGGTATCACAAATATAACCAAAGAGTCATGTGCAGTCATCTGTGCCACAAGATCTCCATCAACTCACTACTCTCACTCTCAATAAATTAACATTCACATAACTGAGATCTAAACATTGAACTTGAGGATATTTGACAGAGACCAGTCTGATTCTTATTCATGCCTCAACATATGTTCCAC
>NW_026623406.1:1376486-1389666 GCF_030028575.1 Malurus melanocephalus | reverse complement strand
AAAGAATCCTCCCCGACTCCCTCTTTCGAGCGGGACGGGACAATATTGCATGAGAAAAAAGATGAAAAAGAACCAAAAAACAAAACCACATCTAAATTTGAAGATGAGAATCTGCAGAACATATTCTCTCAGTGGAGAAGGTGGTATTCACTTCCTGCCCTGACTTTCCTGCTGTGCTAAAAGCAGATTTCCTTGTAGAGTTTAATGAATTCTCTCTTGCACACCCTCAGACCTCCTTCTAAACAAAGTGGCACCAAGTGAGGAGGAGTTTTCCAGTTCACTTTTCCTCCACAGTCAATGGCATCAATTCCCCTGTGAGGTCTCACCTGTACCCTGAATACATCACCCTCACCAGTCAGTCCCTATTACAGTTGGTACTTTGAGATTTATCTGCTTTTCCTCATAACGAGAAAGTTTTTCTGAAACTTGCTACTACTGTAATAATGTGATTTTTATGATGGCAGGCAAACAATTCAGAGTAACTAAGCAGGAAATGGATGGATAGGGACAGCTTTCCCTTGGAACACTCTGGATTTTCTAATTTGTGTTGATTCAGATACTGCTCATATACAAAAAAAAAGAGGAACCTACTGAATTCTCAGTACAAAGGTGGAGAGCTACTGATTTCTTTTTTACAGGAACTGCAGCTGCAGAGAAAATTGCCATCGATAAAATGATATATGATCATTTATGCAGCAGAAATAACTAATAGAGCTGAGGCTGCACAAAAGTGCAATATCCATCTTACAGAAAGCATTTTTCAATGAGACTATATGCAAATCAGGTTTTATGCTGCTGAAGATTCTGATTAAACTTATAATTTAGGTTTTTAATTGAACTTTTTTATTGGATTTTTCACAATAATTCTGCCTCATTTATATAAATAATTAACTGCTGTAAAATAAGTTGCCAAAATAAATTCATAAATTCCATAAGGATTTTTTTTTTTTAAATTCTGGTGAATTTCTGCAGCACACAAACACTGAGCACCCTCTGCCTGGCTTTTCCTGTGTTCCACGCAGGCAATCCTAACATAAAGGCAGGATTTAACAAAATGCATCTGTAAAAGGTGCAAATTATTTCAATTTTTTTTTAAGAGATGAGAAGATCCATACATTAAAAAAGAAAACCTACATACAAGTAGAGCCATAAAGATTATTGTTGCCCTGCAGAACAGGTAACTTTGGCAGTGCAGTCCCGAAGTATAAAGTTAGTGCCACTTAACACCAGGCTTTGGAAACAAAAAAGAAAGCACTGCTGTACAAAATTGAGCTTCAGACTTCTTTTGAGTTTCTTTTTCTTCTTTTTAAGGAGATGGTTCCAAGTTAACTGCTTACCTAGAAATACTGAATTTATTTACAGTAGTTTAATTCCAGAAAATCCTATTAGCCTCAATGAAATAATTCTACCTTGATGCTGCCATGATTTAGGTTAAATTCTGAATCACTAACTTTTAAATTCCAATTCAAGGAAGTTAGTATTTCTCTACATCCAGCAAAATCCTGCTTTACTCCCCACTGCACCCAGTATTTTCACAGATGTGGATTTTAAGAAATCTATTAATTATATTATCTGGCATTTCTAATGCTGTATATCCTCTCTGTAGCATGACAGATATCCTCTACTCATTCATAACTTATTTATGTTACTAAAATTAAAATACAGTCCATAAACTGCTAAATGAAATTTTCAGTAAAGCTGAGATGGAAAGTGCTGTGGTTCAGCAAGAGAAGGACAGAGCAGAATGCAGGGGAGAGTCAGTGGGTTTAATTTTGTATCCCCTGCAAAATGTCTTGGATTTCCAGTAAATCCAGTGTTTTCTAGGAGGAGACAAACCCTGTATAAATGGGGTTTGCTGTTGCCATCTCTGCACAGACAAACCCCAGTTTGGAGGCAGTCCCTCGTTCCAGGGCAGCTCCCGCTAAACTGGTAGTTATATAAACTTCCAAAAAAAGTCTATTATTTCAATTGATATTTCTGCTATAGAATGATTTCATCTTCTCCTCTCCTGACCTCCTACATGTTGAAGTGCAATAGTCTTTCAAAGAGCTGTAGTGACACATTTATAAAGGCAGAGATGCCCAGCGTTATTGGAACTCAGTGGAGTACATAACTATAGTTTCAGAAGCTTTTATTTCATACTCTCAGTCATCAGAAATGCTTAGACATAATAATTTAGAAGTGTTTTATATCAATGTTTTGGTTGTCTGGRACCCAGTGAAATGGAGATGTATTGAAAATGACAGTGGATTACTGCMAGGTGAGCAAAATATTTGGGAAAAGGTTCCATAGAAAATTCACTGCAGTCCATGTGGTTTAAACATGACTGTCAGTTATTGGAAATGTCATCTGTACAACCAGAGTGCCTCGAGCTCTGGATTAGCAGCTGATTCATTCATTGTAATTTCTATAAATGCCAGAAGCCATTCATGATCTTTGTTGTCCAAATACATTTTGTCATAGCAAATCCCAGCAAACAGCTACTATTTTATCTTCTCTTTGATGGAGATTTCCTTTTATGTTGATGTACCTGATTTGAACCTCTATTAATTGTTCTGGTGCAATTTTTTCTGTTACTGAAAAGTGCCATATTTCCAAAGTATATTTATAAAAGAATTTCTTCCTTCATTCCTTTCAAACTGCTTCCAAATTAAAGCCCCTTGGACAGAATTCCTCTGGACCTCTGCAAAAAACCTYTTTTGTGCAGGTCTGCASCAAACTATGAGGGATCCATGTGTASTGTAATGAAATTCCAGTTACTGCGATGTAACAGCACTTAAATAAATTCTGCATTTATGCCACGTCTTTGTCACAATCTCAGAATTATTAAACAATCCTTTGCTGCTGCTCTGTGCTGGTGGTGTGGATATTGGATCCAGAGTGGATTTGTTTTCTGCTCCGTGGAGCGTTCCCAGCCGTTCCAGCCRTGAACTGATGTGGCCCAGAGCTGCTGCGCTGCAGGGAGATGATCCTGTCAGCAGCAATCACAATTACTGCAGCATGGAGAAATACAAAACACCCCTTTGCAGAGACCCCAGTTAGGTGAGATGGAATGGGGCAACCTCTATGCAATATGCTAAATTTCTGCAATATTGATAATCCTTATGATAATAGAAAAAAAACAATATAGATCACATATTTAYCTGCCAAGCTACCTATGAGTAAAGGATCTCAGGGCCAGGTGTGACAAAAGAAAGCAAATCTGCTGGCATTTGTTTTGTGACACCAGGGGTCTTAAAATACAGACCAGGGATTCAGAATCTGAGCATTGTTAAAGGGGTTACTCCTACCTGGCAGTGAAAGGAATAACTRAGTAAGAACACCGTGGCAAAGTTTAATTGAAATCTTGTCAATACTCCAACACATCATGGTTTGATTCATTCAATTTCAAGTAGATAAAATTTAAGAGATTATAATTTTTAAATTAATAAAATAATCCTCAATCTCCGGTGCAAGCTGCCTCTTTATCTGCTACTTTTGATTGTGACTCCCAGTAACAATCATCATTGTGATTCCCAGTAACACCAGCACGGCTTATGAGCTACTCATCATTCAAGTGAACAAAACCAAGTAAAAGGCTCCAAGGTAGCCTTCAGCTTTTAAAATTCAGACAATTACAATAAGTTTTTGCTTCTGGCTTGTAAAAAATTGGTCTCAGGTGCAATAAGTTTTTGCTTCTGGCTTGTAAAAAATTGGTCTCAGGTGCCTCAAAAATAAACAAAACAAAAACAAAAAAAAAAAAAAGAATATATAGATATATATATCTTAAGAAATTTACAGTGAGAAGAGTTAACGGATTAGGAAAAGATGCCTGCACAGAAATTAGAGTTTCCCTGTCACAAAAATCAGCTGGATTGCAACAACTGGCAATAGCAACTCAAATGCAGCAGTTCAGAACCCAACTTCTTTTGAGGGACTGATCCCAGGGCAAGTGCAGCTCTCCTCACTCGCCAGGAACAGCAGAACCTTCCAGCACAGCACAGCATCCGTGCTGGCAGTGAGAACCACGTCTAACTCTGCCCGTCAGCTCAAACCAACCAATGCTATTCCTAATGTTCTCTGTTTGTTCTTGATCTGAACCCTGTCACATGCAAATATGACTTAAAATAAAGTGGGTTTATTCCTCTCTGTAAAAATTTTCTCCCCTGATTATCCCCTGAAATGGATTCTAATGTGTCCAGGARCACAAATACACACAGATTTACTCAGGAGCTGTCGCAGCACAGACATTCTGAAAATATGAAGGATGGCTTAAATCAAAAGGGACTACAAGAACTGGGAAATATCACTTAGTCAAAAGATGTTTTTCCAGCAATTTAACAGAATTCGCTGTTGTTCAGAGGGTGTAGCACCAGAACACAAATTACCTCTTCTGCAGGGAGCTGGCAGAGATGCTCAATTGTCTGTAACTCCAGAAATGGAAGTACAAGCATAAAAAAGCAAGACAAGTGTTCGAAGATATGTGGGCTTGTAAAGAACAACCCATGCCTTATGTTGGATTTCTAACTCTTCAGTTCTTTCCACTAAATTGAGACCCAAATGCTTTTGTTTACCTTACATAAGAATAAACTATACCTCTAGCTGCACGAATCAACTCAGAGAAAACTTTGGGAAAGCATTCTAGTTCATTTCAGCATTGTCACCCACCTTCACAGTCTAGTTTTTAAGCAGAAACTTTTCAAATCAGTGTGCAGGGTATACCAAAGACATTCCTGAAGCAATTCCAGTGAGGATATGCACTCAATATCTGTTCATCAAAGAATGATTATTCTTAGAGAGCTCTAGGCACAGTACATTCCTTTCCTGGAATGCATTATGAAAACATATATAAATATTACATCAATATGTGAAWCAAAATCTCTACATCTACAAAATGTAAGATAACCCACCTTAAGGTTCAAGGAAACACCACCTTGGCAAGCATTCCCAAAAGAAAGACAACTGTATTTGAAATCCTTCAGAATCTAGCAGAGAGGAGTTCACAGAGGCAGCTGCTGCCTGTTCTCTCAAAGTTTCTAATGAAATAATTTGTTTGATAATGATGGCACAGGGAGAGCTGGTAGCAATACAACCCTGAACAGTTTGTCCCTACACTTCATTTATGACAAGCCTGCACCAGCTCTGCTGAATTCAGTGTGGCAACATCAACATCTTGTTCTTTCATATTTTGGGAATTACCACATGGAGAACCTGCTGGAGAGGTACAGAATTATTACACCCAGGACAGGTGAGCTTAAAGTGTTTCCAAATGATTCCTTCTGATGTGAACAGTTTCACTGAGACCCCAAACAGCGTTCTCTGGCTGTTTGTCTTACAAGGACTGGGTTTTATAAAGCTCATCGCAAGAAATGAGCTTTATAAGCTCATTGCAAGAAATCACAGTTTGGTTTAATGCACTCTCTTCATCACTCAAAGCATCAAAATACCCAACCAAGGTGTGGGACAGGATGGAAAGGGCTTTAGAGTAGGTGGAGAACTTCTGGAGACAAACACCCAGACAACAACCCTTCTGAACAGTGCATGTGAACATGACTTGTGTCACACAATTTGTGCCTTTGATTTTTTGTCTTGTTACTCAATTGCTTGTTTGAACTGACAGGAAGAATAAAGGCAGCAAACATCAGAACTGCAGGAGTAAAATGTGTGCKAAGTTTTACTCTGCCAGTGAAAACAGAGACAAAATTTATCCTTGGTAGCTATTTTCTACCAAGGTCCATCCTCCCTCATACAAGGATGACAAAATACAATAGTGAGAACTTCTTTTTAAATAGAGACAATTCAACAAAATGCAACAATTCAGTGTCTCTTTCCAGTTCTCCTTCACATAACCTTCATCCCTGAGTCCCATCTCCCAAGRAAATGCAGAGAAAGCAACCAGCCTGGCATTCATAAGGTCACATTTTATTTCTACTTTAGCTCTGATGTAACTCCCAGGGCCTATTTGGCTCTTGCAGCATCACAGACAGAATTCTTAGTATGGTTCTGGAAGTTTTGCTTGCCATACTCTAGTTTTTTTTTAATGAGAGCTAGTCTTTTAGTCCTTAGAAAATTAATTAAATTAAAAATGCCATGCTTGAATGTGTCATGTATCAATTTTGAAGACTTAATTATAAGAGGGAATTAAGCTTTGATTAAGCTTTTCTTCTGAGAGCAGTAGCTGTCATTCTCCTTTGTCTTAAAATAAGAGAATTAAAATAAGATAATCTTTTTGGCTCAGTCATTATACTATTTATTCCTGACAACACTGTCTAGAATTCAGCCTGGTCTGAAGACAAACACTGCAGGTACAATGGTCATTTTCTGCATTTTGCATCCTCAGAGAGCCTTGGCCTTGCATTCTTCTTATAAAAACTGTGAGAAAAAGGCAGTGCAAGGTGGCAATAACAAAACATTTAGAATCACATAGTTCGGATCAATTTGTTGAGGGAAAGTGACATTTGAAAAGGAAATCTTTTGTTGTGTTACCAGAAAATTCCTATTCTCTTTTTTTTGAGCTTTTAGGCATGATAAGAGCGTGGGCAAGTTGCAGACACTCTTGTACTTAAATTGACAGAGAAAAATCTAATAAAATGGAGTTAATGAAAAAATAAATCAGGAAATTTCAGGATCAGAACTCTGAAAAACAAAGCATTAACTCTAGCTAGAGTAGGCAGCGTGTGTGTGTACTTCTGAGCTCTGCAGGTAGCCTGTTTCACCCATTTGATGTATTTCCAGTGTGTGCAGCAGGCAGAATGTTCTCAGGAACTTTTGAAAGCCCTCAACACTCAGCACCCAGTGACAGGAATTAAAATGCAGCAGAAATAGAGGCTTAGCCTGAACAGTGACTGAAGGCTGCTTAACAGGGAGGGAAGAAACACCCCTAGAATAGGACATTTCCATGTAATGCACATGCCAGTCATCCTCCTGGACAGATTCCTATCACTAGGAGTCCTGCCATGGGTATACATTAACTTTAATCTGGAAATAAGGTCTACATTTAATTCCAAAATCGTTAACAGCTGCCCCTGTGTTAATGCAAATTAGATAGCCCCATAGTTTGGCAGAGGAAATGAAATCTGACTGATGCAAAGCAGAAACAGGGAGAGCTGCTGTTATTATTTGTATTATTACAGCAATGAAAGGGCCCAACTACTGAATTTAAAAAATGGAAATCAAGGCTGCATTTGAGCAGATCTGTATTGTTGCAGACAATACCTGTCGGAGAGAATAAGTAGGATGAAAAAAGAGGAGAAAAAGCAAGCACTCTTCATTTTMTAGAGAGCAGCAAAAAGCAAGGAATTCAGTGGTTTCATCCCACCTAAATAGAGACAAACTAACTGAATTGCCTCAGCTGAGTGCAGAAGCTTGAAGCTTTTTGTACATTCAAAAGGAAGAGCTGGGTACAGCCATGCAGCAATGCCACACATTTGTCCATTAACTATTCAGGAAGCCCTAGGCAACAGCATGACTACTTCGTGTCTCACAGATATCAGAGGTGAGCTGGGATAAATGCAACCCAGAGAGCTTTGGAGACTTGCCCAGGGTCAGACAGGGTGAGCCAGCAAAGCAAAATAACTGAATCAAAAACTGRGAGTCCCACACACTTCCTCGGTCCAAAGGCATTTCCAACACCATTAGAGAAACCAGAGATACATAAAACCGAATTCTGAAATACCTTTGCCTAAATGCAGCCTCAGACATTTTGGTGAAACCCAGACATGCTGAGAATCCCAGACTCACAGCACCTTTCTGAAAAACTCCCACGGGGAGCAATTGCAACAGCACAYGGTTCCTGTGGTCTCACAGCCCCCAGGTAAATGCAGAATGCTCAGCACAGACACACTTTGCATTCATTTTTACATTTTGTAAATGCATTGCCACACACAAACCCTCAGGGCTCAGCTCACCAGAGAGGTTGCTCTCCAGGGAGGAAGGTCAAGCCCTGGGGCAGGGTGCCAATGTCCATGTGGGCTCTGGTATTTCTGCCTCCACTTGTTTAACCAGAGGAAACTTCACTGAAAGAGAAGAAARTAATGAAGTACTACTGCTCACCCAAAGCCTGCTGTCTCTGAGGTGCCTGGAATAGATGACTGATGTCTGAGAGAAGGAGCTGACACTGTCTGTCACTGATGCCTGTCTTATTTCTCAGGCATTACTTTTCCTTGGAGCAAGCAGAGGAAAAGCTCTGCAATTGCACAGAGAYTATGGAAACATCAGAGGAGGAAGTGATAACTTTTTGATACTTAGGATGGGTTTATTTTTGTTTATCTGCAACCTATCTAAATGCTGACTTATTTACTTCAGGGTCCAACCHGAAGTTTGGATTGTTATCTTCGCAGGACAGTGGACAAACTGCCTCACTGAATCTGTTCAGGAATTACTACACAGCATTCACTGTCTCATTTGATTCACTGTCTCACTGTTTAGGGTGCTGTTATAAATAAAAATTGGTACACTCAAACACATATTAATAAGAACATTTCAAGTTCACACTGAACCGCTAATTCTAGGAACCACTAAAATGAGAAGATGCTTCATGTAAAGACACTAAATGCAACTCACACTTTATAAACTAATTCTTTAGTGCTTCAGAGGAAGCTGACAGACRATTCTCATTAATCTCCACAGGTGTTTGCTTGTGGCTGAAGGAGGGAATTAAGCAGATGAAGGTCAGGTTTGTCTCTAACTGAACAGCCACTGCAAATGGTCTGCAATGCTACCAGCCAAACACTTAATATTCCAGCCAAGCAGAGCAAATGATTACAGTATAGAAAGCTTATGACAGAAATGGCTTTGCAATATTTATATTTAACAGCCCCAAATAAAAAATAACATACAAAATACAATGCTTCATTTGCCATTCCGTGCATACCCTCCCAGAACAGCCCACAATAACACAGCAATGCAGAATGCACCATATCAGGGCAGGAGATTGCTCTGTCAAGAGCAGCGTCCCGCCTGCATTTCAATGATGGGCAAAGTATGCCTCAGTGCAGTTTGTATTATAATTTTTCAAGGTTATTGAGTACTTCTGGATCCTTCTGAATGAGAAGTGCTATGCAAACACTGATAAATAATTTTGCTATATGTATGCAGCTGTAATTCAGTACTAGAGGGAGATAGGCCATGGAGTACAGTTAAAACTCATGGAACTCAGAAGCAAATTATTTATAACATTTTTTTCTTTGAGCAAATAAGCCAGGTGGGAGAGCCATGAAATCATTAAATCATACTAAAAAAAAAAATTATTTAGAAATATATAATTCCTGAATGAAGGCCTTGAGGAAAACTGTCTTGAMTAGAGTGAGTTATGTTGCTTTCTAAAATAAATAAATAAGTGTAAAATTTCAAATAACCCGTGACATCAGTTTTTACTTGATCTTCTTAGGTAACTTCCAGATTGTTTTGATTTGTRCACATTTTCAAGCAACTTTTGGGTTTCCCAAGGCTCTGTCACGCATAGAGCACAGTTCAGATTCTCCACACTGAAATCAATTCTGAGCCGAAGGGCACAGCCTATGTGGCAGAAAGAGGCATGAATTACRTACCCGTTTAGTCTCACTTCTGCTTTTGGCTTTATGTTTGTAAATCTATACTAAACACATTAAATGAAACGTGTTCCAAAATGCCAGGTGGAACCAGATGGAGCAATACCTTGGGCAGGCTTCAGAAATATTTATTCAATGAAAAATGAGAATAAGTACAGTGGTTCGCCTTCTTAATCCAATTATCCTACATGCTGTCAGCAGAAGCCATCACTACACGCACCAGGAGAAAGTAAAAAAACCCTTCTGTGTCAAAAATACAGCTGGAACTGCAGGATCCCCAATGACCAGGGGTGTGCAGTCTCAAAGGCAAAGCCCAAGGCAAGCAAGGGCACCTGTGTCCTCTGCTCTTTTTCTTACAATTTCAGGAGCCATGGGCAAATTTCTTACTCTCTGACTCAGTTTTCCCATCCACTCAAATAGGTTGTGGAGAGTTTTATTCAAGAGTTTGTTGAGAAGACCTTTTTAATCACCCCAAAGCTAGTTTTATACAAATATTTTAACATTCCAACAAATGTCTGCTGAATATCGTTGCTGTAATTTCAAGCCCTGTTTTTCCCTGCCTTGAAAGAAATATGACAGCACCATTCCCTTTTGAGAGACATTTCATGTATTTTTCTCACTTTCTTGGCTTCTTCAAGGTACTACATTATTCATTTCAGTATTTATCTATTTGGCTTTTCTCTTTTTTGCACTGTCCTTCTCTCCCTCCAGTCACGGGGGACTCACATTTATCAGGTTCTCACATACACGTTTAAATCTTAATCAAACAGACCTCAGATGCATAATGCCCTAAATACATCCAAATTCCTCCTTCGAGCACGGTTTTACCACAAAGTTTATGAGAGACCTTATTGCAGCACTGAGGGTAACACTGCTCTTATTTTAGCCACAAACATTTGCATTCTCCAATCCAGTTATCCTGGGGAGTTGTAATTTCTCCCATCGCTGCCCTCCCCTCACCTTCCCAACTTTGTTTGAATGTGATGAGGCACCATTTTGCAGGCAGGCATTATGTATTCCACTGGCTCCAGTATTAATTTTTCTTGCTGTCAATGAGACCTCTACAAATTAAAAGCYATGCAGAAACTAAGCCATAACAGCAGACGCAGGCATGACTTTGAGATACCACAAAGAAAATAAATGAAACCATCYAGCAGTTCTGACAACTTGATAACACAACTTAGCTACCCTGGCCAAGGGATGGAACTTGAAATTACTTTGTCCAGCAGTAACCTCAGAGGTTTTTTTCATGCAAAGTCAGGCACATCACACCTGTACACTCTGTTGGATGACAGTTCATTGATAATTAAACCATAACGATCATAAACACAGTAGCAATGGATTTGGAGTTCAGTGACACCGGCTGGAACATACAACACACTGCCAAATGGGTGGCCCATCACAAATTACATCTTTTTAATCCACATAAACAGAAAACACCTATTTGTTCAACACTGAGGAGAGGAAAAAAGAAAAAGGCAACTTGTCCTTAAAATATTCGAACAAAAGTAAAAATACACCTTTTTGTGCAAGGAGACATTCTGAAAAGTAAGGGCATTTTGGCCTTTCTGTGAACTTTGGGTTGCTGAATTGGCACTGTGACTCACTCAAAGCAGAGGTGGTTTTGGAGATCTTGGCCAGTTCTGATTTTTCTCTGTGTCCATCTGCAGCACTAGTGGAGTGACTTCAGGTGTCAGAACAGCTGATGTTCACAGGTTTGACATTTTGTTTATTGAAAAAGAATAATGAAATAAAAAACACTTAAGTTTTCATTACAGAATGCCAGCTCCTGATAATTCCTCTCTCTTGTGATTTGAACTTTGCATCTTCCCAAGGGATTTGCTTTAAGCATACTCATAGCTTTTTCTAGTTGAAGGAAACATTATGTTATACAAGAAAAGCATGTGCAAATATATGTGATGTGTTACTGACCTTTACCTTAACCTTTCTGAGCTCTGTTTTCCTTACTGCTTTTCATTCTGACTATGCAGCTCTTCAAGTTCCCACTAGCCTTGTGTTTTTCCTCTTTACCTTGTACACTCGAGTTTAAATAAAATATTTAAACACTTGGAATGAGATATGGCAACCTTACTCAGGCTCTCAGTAAAAATGGCAGATTTATCACATGAAAAACATGACACTGGGCGCCAGGAAGCCTCAGCCCCATTCAGACAGACAACTACAGCTTCTTGGTATTTGGCCATAGAGGAAAAGTAATGGCATTGTAACATGAAAGCTGAGCACTTGGTACTGTGCAGCAGCAAATTAATCATCTGTTATGGAGGAKAGAATGAGAATTGGATTTGATTTTYCAGTACCTAAATATGGAATTACTCCTGACAAGTTCTCTTTTCAGTCTAACTCACMAAAAAAACCCAACAACTTATCTAGAGCTCAGAAAGGAGATTAGTCTTCAGGTAAATGCTTYTCATTTTGTCACATCTCTAGTAAATTCTGCCAAACCAAATGAAAAATGTTTTAAATGTTTCTATATTACAATATATGACATTGTAATAGAATACATCCTTCATTTCAGTCTTGTTTCATGSTTCTAGAAAAGAAGATTTTTAATACTATTGAGGGAAAGGATCAACCAATCTCATCCCTTGTGTAGGAGGTCAAAACCTCTTACTCACTATATTTATATATTTTTAACCTATGAAGTAGGAAATAGTCCCAGCTGCTTCCCACCTAAATATATGAGAAGCAACTTAATTGCCTTTTCATTTAAGATGTACCCTTTTCTGCTACAGTGGGTAAAAGTTTGCAAACCAGTTAAGGAATGCAGAATAAACATACAGAAGATTTGTATTATTTATCCAGGACAGCTGTGAAAATCTCAGCTACCTCTTACCAGCTGTGGTTTGCAGATGTCTCACCTTAAGTCGGGAATCTTTGCCAAAAYTTTTCTTTGTTTCAGTGTCCCTGTGGGGTGCCATTAACAATTATTWTTACCAGCAGTATTCCAAACTGAACTCATTTCTCGTTTTGATTGCCAGTGGTACTCACTAAACACCAATTTTGAGAGTTTTCATTAGGACTGGGAACAGGACAGTGGTATTTCAGCAGAAGATAATTTCTCTAACACAGAAATGCAGCAGCACCARGAGTCCTGCTGGGAATCTGGTTCAGTTTGGCTTGGAAAAGCTCACACACACACAGGGTGTCACACAGGCTTTGGTACAGAAGGTTTGCAAAATAGAGAAGGACTAGGAAGAAAGAAAATTGCAGAAAACCCAGAGAACTTAGTGATACTGCTAGGAGTGAAGGGGGTGAAATTCAGATCTGCTGTCTCACAGCCCAGTGCCTTCTCCAGAACAAACTTGTTGATTTTGCTTCACAAGTGGTGCACACAGCCACTCTTCTCCCATGATCCTGTGTTTGGCTGGTGTTCTCTGATTTATCCTTCTCCCATGTGGCATGTATGAAGTGACTGATGTCTCTAAACACTGTGCTTCCATATGGCTGAATGCAGCCTAAACATTTAGGGTGCTATTATAAATAAAAATTATTATTTAAGTCTTACTGATTAACAGATTAAGGCTCCTGTTGTACAAGGGTCTGAAGACAGATTGCATTTTTCATGGAATAAATCTGTTTGAGTCCTTGGCCTTTAGGGACCTTTTCTATCTTTTTTTTTTTTTTTTTTTTTT